>NW_028123010.1:0-201202 GCF_965194805.1 Balaenoptera borealis | reverse complement strand
GCTGCGAAGCTGATGCACAGAACTTTGACATAGAGACTAGCCCTGGGTCCCAAGCAGCCACCTATCTCTGGAGAGTACGTACCCCACCCAGGGATTCAAGCAGGGAGTTGGCCTTGTACAACTTACGCAGGACACTGGGAGGAGATGGAGGGCCACTCTACCTGCGCTCACACTACGTGGCCCGGAGAAGTTATCACGCAGCAGAATTCAACACCCTCCCACTACACGTGTGTAGCCAAAAGAGGCGCTGGGCAGTGGGTGTTCTCAGCCCAAGAGCAGTCCTTGTTCTGGGCCGCACCTGCTCTGTGGTTCAAAGGTTCTCTGAGTCTGCTCCTTTGGAGGCATTTCAGAGCGGACGCTATCCCCGGGCTGCCGAAGCAAAGAGGCATAGCGGCCTTTCACACTGAAGGCATGGGCTTGTTTCCCATTCAGAGAGTGTATGTTGCCCCTCCCAGGCTGGAGGCGCGTTAGGTGACACCCTTTGGGCCGTGCCCCTGGAAAATGCAAGGGGCTGTACCCGATTTGGGCTGCCTGGTGAAACCACTAGCAGTCACCAGCACCCTGAGTACCTTTCCTGAAGTCTGAGTCCTAGCTAGGTAAACTCGGCCTTCGGAGGCGAGAGGGGAGCAAACATGTTCAACTTGTGGGGAAAGTCTTGGACCAATGACCAGTATGCTTGTGCTTGGGCGAGGCTTAGGCAGGAGCTTTCCAACACAGGGTTTTGACCTTACCATAAGCCGTCCCTTTGGGCTGAAGCAGGCGGCGGGTCTGTGTGTATCACAGTCTGGGAAGGAGGGCCTCAGGTGAGTCTGCCAACTGACTGCCCTCCATCATAGCCAGCTGAGAAAATATGGCAAGGCTGATGGAACCCACTTACAGCGAAATGTTTCTCTTCAGAAGAGGAGATGTTGCTACCAAACGTCAGCAGCTCCTCAGAGTGCTGTTCTGGTGTAGACTAGGGCAAGCTCCCACGGTCCGAAGATTATGAACGACGGCTCTTTTCCAGTTGCTTCATCCGAGAGAGAGCCAGAAGGGCTGATCTCAACAAATAGGGCTGCACACCGCGAGTGCTTCGGGCAGGGCAGTCCTGAGCCAGTGTGCCACCTAAGGAATGAAAGCAAAGTTTCCTAGCCGCAGGAAAGCAGACCGAGGCCTGCTGTTTTCTCTAGGCGATTGACGTGAGCTTGAGGGTGAGGCCTGTACTACATTGTGGAAAAGCTCGGGGTCACGGCTGTCTTCCTCCCTCTCTCGGGCCCATGCCCTGGGCTCAGCCATGGGGGAATGCTGAGTGGGAGAGACTGCCTCTCTGCCGGACTCAGAAGGCTTCCTCCCTTTAGGGCAAGTCCGTTTGTGTCTTAC
The DNA here is from genome assembly GCF_965194805.1 of Balaenoptera borealis. Lineage (NCBI taxonomy): Eukaryota > Metazoa > Chordata > Mammalia > Artiodactyla > Balaenopteridae > Balaenoptera > Balaenoptera borealis. Next base: position 199,843 of record NW_028123010.1, on the reverse strand, counting down.
TTCGTGGAGGAGGAATGAGGGCGCCCAGAGATATTCTGACATGAAATGCCTAACGACAGAGGATCTGGAGGAGCTGGTTTGTCAGTGGAAGGAGCCAAAAAGCCTGCATTCCTAAGGCCTCTCTGAGAACTGCCAAGACACTCTGCCGTCATAGGCCTAAGAACTGGAAATTGGGACGGCAAGGCAACACTTGGAATCCTAGGATGCACTGGAAGTGCGGCTCTCAAACTGGATTGGAAGAAGCTTCCAAGCATAGTGTTCTTTCATGTACCAAAGAGAACCCAAGTGTCTGAGGCTGCTAGCGGTGTTGCTGGAGAGAACTGGCATCCCCGTGGGCCTGTCGGCTCATTTGCTCTTTCTGACCCTCGAAGGAAAGTCTTCCAAAAAGCCTTTGGGACCCGCTTAGAGAGAACAGCTGCGAAGCTGATGCACAGAACTTTGACATAGAGACTAGGCCTGGGTCCCAAGCAGCCACCTATCTCTGGAGAGTACGTACCCCACCCAGGGATTCAAGCAGGGAGTTGGCCTTGTACAACTTACGCAGGACACTGGGAGGAGATGGAGGGCCACTCTACCTGCGCTCACACTACGTGGCCCGGAGAAGTTATCACGCAGCAGAATTCAACACCCTCCCACTACACGTGTGTAGCCAAAAGAGGCGCTGGGCAGTGGGTGTTCTCAGCCCAAGAGCAGTCCTTGTTCTGGGCCGCACCTGCTCTGTGGTTCAAAGGTTCTCTGAGTCTGCTCCTTTGGAGGCATTTCAGAGCGGACGCTATCCCCGGGCTGCCGAAGCAAAGAGGCATAGCGGCCTTTCACACTGAAGGCATGGGCTTGTTTCCCATTCAGAGAGTGTATGTTGCCCCTCCCAGGCTGGAGGCGCGTTAGGTGACACCCTTTGGGCCGTGCCCCTGGAAAATGCAAGGGGCTGTACCCGATTTGGGCTGCCTGGTGAAACCACTAGCAGTCACCAGCACCCTGAGTACCTTTCCTGAAGTCTGAGTCCTAGCTAGGTAAACTCGGCCTTCGGAGGCGAGAGGGGAGCAAACATGTTCAACTTGTGGGGAAAGTCTTGGACCAATGACCAGTATGCTTGTGCTTGGGCGAGGCTTAGGCAGGAGCTTTCCAACACAGGGTTTTGACCTTACCATAAGCCGTCCCTTTGGGCTGAAGCAGGCGGCGGGTCTGTGTGTATCACAGTCTGGGAAGGAGGGCCTCAGGTGAGTCTGCCAACTGACTGCCCTCCATCATAGCCAGCTGAGAAAATATGGCAAGGCTGATGGAACCCACTTACAGCGAAATGTTTCTCTTCAGAAGAGGAGATGTTGCTACCAAACGTCAGCAGCTCCTCAGAGTGCTGTTCTGGTGTAGACTAGGGCAAGCTCCCACGGTCCGAAGATTATGAACGACGGCTCTTTTCCAGTTGCTTCATCCGAGAGAGAGCCAGAAGGGCTGATCTCAACAAATAGGGCTGCACACCGCGAGTGCTTCGGGCAGGGCAGTCCTGAGCCAGTGTGCCACCTAAGGAATGAAAGCAAAGTTTCCTAGCCGCAGGAAAGCAGACCGAGGCCTGCTGTTTTCTCTAGGCGATTGACGTGAGCTTGAGGGTGAGGCCTGTACTACATTGTGGAAAAGCTCGGGGTCACGGCTGTCTTCCTCCCTCTCTCGGGCCCATGCCCTGGGCTCAGCCATGGGGGAATGCTGAGTGGGAGAGACTGCCTCTCTGCCGGACTCAGAAGGCTTCCTCCCTTTAGGGCAAGTCCGTTTGTGTCTTACTTCGTGGAGGAGGAATGAGGGCGCCCAGAGATATTCTGACATGAAATGCCTAACGACAGAGGATCTGGAGGAGCTGGTTTGTCAGTGGAAGGAGCCAAAAAGCCTGCATTCCTAAGGCCTCTCTGAGAACTGCCAAGACACTCTGCCGTCATAGGCCTAAGAACTGGAAATTGGGACGGCAAGGCAACACTTGGAATCCTAGGATGCACTGGAAGTGCGGCTCTCAAACTGGATTGGAAGAAGCTTCCAAGCATAGTGTTCTTTCATGTACCAAAGAGAACCCAAGTGTCTGAGGCTGCTAGCGGTGTTGCTGGAGAGAACTGGCATCCCCGTGGGCCTGTCGGCTCATTTGCTCTTTCTGACCCTCGAAGGAAAGTCTTCCAAAAAGCCTTTGGGACCCGCTTAGAGAGAACAGCTGCGAAGCTGATGCACAGAACTTTGACATAGAGACTAGCCCTGGGTCCCAAGCAGCCACCTATCTCTGGAGAGTACGTACCCCACCCAGGGATTCAAGCAGGGAGTTGGCCTTGTACAACTTACGCAGGACACTGGGAGGAGATGGAGGGCCACTCTACCTGCGCTCACACTACGTGGCCCGGAGAAGTTATCACGCAGCAGAATTCAACACCCTCCCACTACACGTGTGTAGCCAAAAGAGGCGCTGGGCAGTGGGTGTTCTCAGCCCAAGAGCAGTCCTTGTTCTGGGCCGCACCTGCTCTGTGGTTCAAAGGTTCTCTGAGTCTGCTCCTTTGGAGGCATTTCAGAGCGGACGCTATCCCCGGGCTGCCGAAGCAAAGAGGCATAGCGGCCTTTCACACTGAAGGCATGGGCTTGTTTCCCATTCAGAGAGTGTATGTTGCCCCTCCCAGGCTGGAGGCGCGTTAGGTGACACCCTTTGGGCCGTGCCCCTGGAAAATGCAAGCGGCTGTACCCGATTTGGGCTGCCTGGTGAAACCACTAGCAGTCACCAGCACCCTGAGTACCTTTCCTGAAGTCTGAGTCCTAGCTAGGTAAACTCGGCCTTCGGAGGCGAGAGGGGAGCAAACATGTTCAACTTGTGGGGAAAGTCTTGGACCAATGACCAGTATGCTTGTGCTTGGGCGAGGCTTAGGCAGGAGCTTTCCAACACAGGGTTTTGACCTTACCATAAGCCGTCCCTTTGGGCTGAAGCAGGCGGCGGGTCTGTGTGTATCACAGTCTGGGAAGGAGGGCCTCAGGTGAGTCTGCCAACTGACTGCCCTCCATCATAGCCAGCTGAGAAAATATGGCAAGGCTGATGGAACCCACTTACAGCGAAATGTTTCTCTTCAGAAGAGGAGATGTTGCTACCAAACGTCAGCAGCTCCTCAGAGTGCTGTTCTGGTGTAGACTAGGGCAAGCTCCCACGGTCCGAAGATTATGAACGACGGCTCTTTTCCAGTTGCTTCATCCGAGAGAGAGCCAGAAGGGCTGATCTCAACAAATAGGGCTGCACACCGCGAGTGCTTCGGGCAGGGCAGTCCTGAGCCAGTGTGCCACCTAAGGAATGAAAGCAAAGTTTCCTAGCCGCAGGAAAGCAGACCGAGGCCTGCTGTTTTCTCTAGGCGATTGACGTGAGCTTGAGGGTGAGGCCTGTACTACATTGTGGAAAAGCTCGGGGTCACGGCTGTCTTCCTCCCTCTCTCGGGCCCATGCCCTGGGCTCAGCCATGGGGGAATGCTGAGTGGGAGAGACTGCCTCTCTGCCGGACTCAGAAGGCTTCCTCCCTTTAGGGCAAGTCCGTTTGTGTCTTACTTCGTGGAGGAGGAATGAGGGCGCCCAGAGATATTCTGACATGAAATGCCTAACGACAGAGGATCTGGAGGAGCTGGTTTGTCAGTGGAAGGAGCCAAAAAGCCTGCATTCCTAAGGCCTCTCTGAGAACTGCCAAGACACTCTGCCGTCATAGGCCTAAGAACTGGAAATTGGGACGGCAAGGCAACACTTGGAATCCTAGGATGCACTGGAAGTGCGGCTCTCAAACTGGATTGGAAGAAGCTTCCAAGCATAGTGTTCTTTCATGTACCAAAGAGAACCCAAGTGTCTGAGGCTGCTAGCGGTGTTGCTGGAGAGAACTGGCATCCCCGTGGGCCTGTCGGCTCATTTGCTCTTTCTGACCCTCGAAGGAAAGTCTTCCAAAAAGCCTTTGGGACCCGCTTAGAGAGAACAGCTGCGAAGCTGATGCACAGAACTTTGACATAGAGACTAGCCCTGGGTCCCAAGCAGCCACCTATCTCTGGAGAGTACGTACCCCACCCAGGGATTCAAGCAGGGAGTTGGCCTTGTACAACTTACGCAGGACACTGGGAGGAGATGGAGGGCCACTCTACCTGCGCTCACACTACGTGGCCCGGAGAAGTTATCACGCAGCAGAATTCAACACCCTCCCACTACACGTGTGTAGCCAAAAGAGGCGCTGGGCAGTGGGTGTTCTCAGCCCAAGAGCAGTCCTTGTTCTGGGCCGCACCTGCTCTGTGGTTCAAAGGTTCTCTGAGTCTGCTCCTTTGGAGGCATTTCAGAGCGGACGCTATCCCCGGGCTGCCGAAGCAAAGAGGCATAGCGGCCTTTCACACTGAAGGCATGGGCTTGTTTCCCATTCAGAGAGTGTATGTTGCCCCTCCCAGGCTGGAGGCGCGTTAGGTGACAGCCTTTGGGCCGTGCCCCTGGAAAATGCAAGGGGCTGTACCCGATTTGGGCTGCCTGGTGAAACCACTAGCAGTCACCAGCACCCTGAGTACCTTTCCTGAAGTCTGAGTCCTAGCTAGGTAAACTCGGCCTTCGGAGGCGAGAGGGGAGCAAACATGTTCAACTTGTGGGGAAAGTCTTGGACCAATGACCAGTATGCTTGTGCTTGGGCGAGGCTTAGGCAGGAGCTTTCCAACACAGGGTTTTGACCTTACCATAAGCCGTCCCTTTGGGCTGAAGCAGGCGGCGGGTCTGTGTGTATCACAGTCTGGGAAGGAGGGCCTCAGGTGAGTCTGCCAACTGACTGCCCTCCATCATAGCCAGCTGAGAAAATATGGCAAGGCTGATGGAACCCACTTACAGCGAAATGTTTCTCTTCAGAAGAGGAGATGTTGCTACCAAACGTCAGCAGCTCCTCAGAGTGCTGTTCTGGTGTAGACTAGGGCAAGCTCCCACGGTCCGAAGATTATGAACGACGGCTCTTTTCCAGTTGCTTCATCCGAGAGAGAGCCAGAAGGGCTGATCTCAACAAATAGGGCTGCACACCGCGAGTGCTTCGGGCAGGGCAGTCCTGAGCCAGTGTGCCACCTAAGGAATGAAAGCAAAGTTTCCTAGCCGCAGGAAAGCAGACCGAGGCCTGCTGTTTTCTCTAGGCGATTGACGTGAGCTTGAGGGTGAGGCCTGTACTACATTGTGGAAAAGCTCGGGGTCACGGCTGTCTTCCTCCCTCTCTCGGGCCCATGCCCTGGGCTCAGCCATGGGGGAATGCTGAGTGGGAGAGACTGCCTCTCTGCCGGACTCAGAAGGCTTCCTCCCTTTAGGGCAAGTCCGTTTGTGTCTTACTTCGTGGAGGAGGAATGAGGGCGCCCAGAGATATTCTGACATGAAATGCCTAACGACAGAGGATCTGGAGGAGCTGGTTTGTCAGTGGAAGGAGCCAAAAAGCCTGCATTCCTAAGGCCTCTCTGAGAACTGCCAAGACACTCTGCCGTCATAGGCCTAAGAACTGGAAATTGGGACGGCAAGGCAACACTTGGAATCCTAGGATGCACTGGAAGTGCGGCTCTCAAACTGGATTGGAAGAAGCTTCCAAGCATAGTGTTCTTTCATGTACCAAAGAGAACCCAAGTGTCTGAGGCTGCTAGCGGTGTTGCTGGAGAGAACTGGCATCCCCGTGGGCCTGTCGGCTCATTTGCTCTTTCTGACCCTCGAAGGAAAGTCTTCCAAAAAGCCTTTGGGACCCGCTTAGAGAGAACAGCTGCGAAGCTGATGCACAGAACTTTGACATAGAGACTAGCCCTGGGTCCCAAGCAGCCACCTATCTCTGGAGAGTACGTACCCCACCCAGGGATTCAAGCAGGGAGTTGGCCTTGTACAACTTACGCAGGACACTGGGAGGAGATGGAGGGCCACTCTACCTGCGCTCACACTACGTGGCCCGGAGAAGTTATCACGCAGCAGAATTCAACACCCTCCCACTACACGTGTGTAGCCAAAAGAGGCGCTGGGCAGTGGGTGTTCTCAGCCCAAGAGCAGTCCTTGTTCTGGGCCGCACCTGCTCTGTGGTTCAAAGGTTCTCTGAGTCTGCTCCTTTGGAGGCATTTCAGAGCGGACGCTATCCCCGGGCTGCCGAAGCAAAGAGGCATAGCGGCCTTTCACACTGAAGGCATGGGCTTGTTTCCCATTCAGAGAGTGTATGTTGCCCCTCCCAGGCTGGAGGCGCGTTAGGTGACAGCCTTTGGGCCGTGCCCCTGGAAAATGCAAGGGGCTGTACCCGATTTGGGCTGCCTGGTGAAACCACTAGCAGTCACCAGCACCCTGAGTACCTTTCCTGAAGTCTGAGTCCTAGCTAGGTAAACTCGGCCTTCGGAGGCGAGAGGGGAGCAAACATGTTCAACTTGTGGGGAAAGTCTTGGACCAATGACCAGTATGCTTGTGCTTGGGCGAGGCTTAGGCAGGAGCTTTCCAACACAGGGTTTTGACCTTACCATAAGCCGTCCCTTTGGGCTGAAGCAGGCGGCGGGTCTGTGTGTATCACAGTCTGGGAAGGAGGGCCTCAGGTGAGTCTGCCAACTGACTGCCCTCCATCATAGCCAGCTGAGAAAATATGGCAAGGCTGATGGAACCCACTTACAGCGAAATGTTTCTCTTCAGAAGAGGAGATGTTGCTACCAAACGTCAGCAGCTCCTCAGAGTGCTGTTCTGGTGTAGACTAGGGCAAGCTCCCACGGTCCGAAGATTATGAACGACGGCTCTTTTCCAGTTGCTTCATCCGAGAGAGAGCCAGAAGGGCTGATCTCAACAAATAGGGCTGCACACCGCGAGTGCTTCGGGCAGGGCAGTCCTGAGCCAGTGTGCCACCTAAGGAATGAAAGCAAAGTTTCCTAGCCGCAGGAAAGCAGACCGAGGCCTGCTGTTTTCTCTAGGCGATTGACGTGAGCTTGAGGGTGAGGCCTGTACTACATTGTGGAAAAGCTCGGGGTCACGGCTGTCTTCCTCCCTCTCTCGGGCCCATGCCCTGGGCTCAGCCATGGGGGAATGCTGAGTGGGAGAGACTGCCTCTCTGCCGGACTCAGAAGGCTTCCTCCCTTTAGGGCAAGTCCGTTTGTGTCTTACTTCGTGGAGGAGGAATGAGGGCGCCCAGAGATATTCTGACATGAAATGCCTAACGACAGAGGATCTGGAGGAGCTGGTTTGTCAGTGGAAGGAGCCAAAAAGCCTGCATTCCTAAGGCCTCTCTGAGAACTGCCAAGACACTCTGCCGTCATAGGCCTAAGAACTGGAAATTGGGACGGCAAGGCAACACTTGGAATCCTAGGATGCACTGGAAGTGCGGCTCTCAAACTGGATTGGAAGAAGCTTCCAAGCATAGTGTTCTTTCATGTACCAAAGAGAACCCAAGTGTCTGAGGCTGCTAGCGGTGTTGCTGGAGAGAACTGGCATCCCCGTGGGCCTGTCGGCTCATTTGCTCTTTCTGACCCTCGAAGGAAAGTCTTCCAAAAAGCCTTTGGGACCCGCTTAGAGAGAACAGCTGCGAAGCTGATGCACAGAACTTTGACATAGAGACTAGCCCTGGGTCCCAAGCAGCCACCTATCTCTGGAGAGTACGTACCCCACCCAGGGATTCAAGCAGGGAGTTGGCCTTGTACAACTTACGCAGGACACTGGGAGGAGATGGAGGGCCACTCTACCTGCGCTCACACTACGTGGCCCGGAGAAGTTATCACGCAGCAGAATTCAACACCCTCCCACTACACGTGTGTAGCCAAAAGAGGCGCTGGGCAGTGGGTGTTCTCAGCCCAAGAGCAGTCCTTGTTCTGGGCCGCACCTGCTCTGTGGTTCAAAGGTTCTCTGAGTCTGCTCCTTTGGAGGCATTTCAGAGCGGACGCTATCCCCGGGCTGCCGAAGCAAAGAGGCATAGCGGCCTTTCACACTGAAGGCATGGGCTTGTTTCCCATTCAGAGAGTGTATGTTGCCCCTCCCAGGCTGGAGGCGCGTTAGGTGACAGCCTTTGGGCCGTGCCCCTGGAAAATGCAAGGGGCTGTACCCGATTTGGGCTGCCTGGTGAAACCACTAGCAGTCACCAGCACCCTGAGTACCTTTCCTGAAGTCTGAGTCCTAGCTAGGTAAACTCGGCCTTCGGAGGCGAGAGGGGAGCAAACATGTTCAACTTGTGGGGAAAGTCTTGGACCAATGACCAGTATGCTTGTGCTTGGGCGAGGCTTAGGCAGGAGCTTTCCAACACAGGGTTTTGACCTTACCATAAGCCGTCCCTTTGGGCTGAAGCAGGCGGCGGGTCTGTGTGTATCACAGTCTGGGAAGGAGGGCCTCAGGTGAGTCTGCCAACTGACTGCCCTCCATCATAGCCAGCTGAGAAAATATGGCAAGGCTGATGGAACCCACTTACAGCGAAATGTTTCTCTTCAGAAGAGGAGATGTTGCTACCAAACGTCAGCAGCTCCTCAGAGTGCTGTTCTGGTGTAGACTAGGGCAAGCTCCCACGGTCCGAAGATTATGAACGACGGCTCTTTTCCAGTTGCTTCATCCGAGAGAGAGCCAGAAGGGCTGATCTCAACAAATAGGGCTGCACACCGCGAGTGCTTCGGGCAGGGCAGTCCTGAGCCAGTGTGCCACCTAAGGAATGAAAGCAAAGTTTCCTAGCCGCAGGAAAGCAGACCGAGGCCTGCTGTTTTCTCTAGGCGATTGACGTGAGCTTGAGGGTGAGGCCTGTACTACATTGTGGAAAAGCTCGGGGTCACGGCTGTCTTCCTCCCTCTCTCGGGCCCATGCCCTGGGCTCAGCCATGGGGGAATGCTGAGTGGGAGAGACTGCCTCTCTGCCGGACTCAGAAGGCTTCCTCCCTTTAGGGCAAGTCCGTTTGTGTCTTACTTCGTGGAGGAGGAATGAGGGCGCCCAGAGATATTCTGACATGAAATGCCTAACGACAGAGGATCTGGAGGAGCTGGTTTGTCAGTGGAAGGAGCCAAAAAGCCTGCATTCCTAAGGCCTCTCTGAGAACTGCCAAGACACTCTGCCGTCATAGGCCTAAGAACTGGAAATTGGGACGGCAAGGCAACACTTGGAATCCTAGGATGCACTGGAAGTGCGGCTCTCAAACTGGATTGGAAGAAGCTTCCAAGCATAGTGTTCTTTCATGTACCAAAGAGAACCCAAGTGTCTGAGGCTGCTAGCGGTGTTGCTGGAGAGAACTGGCATCCCCGTGGGCCTGTCGGCTCATTTGCTCTTTCTGACCCTCGAAGGAAAGTCTTCCAAAAAGCCTTTGGGACCCGCTTAGAGAGAACAGCTGCGAAGCTGATGCACAGAACTTTGACATAGAGACTAGCCCTGGGTCCCAAGCAGCCACCTATCTCTGGAGAGTACGTACCCCACCCAGGGATTCAAGCAGGGAGTTGGCCTTGTACAACTTACGCAGGACACTGGGAGGAGATGGAGGGCCACTCTACCTGCGCTCACACTACGTGGCCCGGAGAAGTTATCACGCAGCAGAATTCAACACCCTCCCACTACACGTGTGTAGCCAAAAGAGGCGCTGGGCAGTGGGTGTTCTCAGCCCAAGAGCAGTCCTTGTTCTGGGCCGCACCTGCTCTGTGGTTCAAAGGTTCTCTGAGTCTGCTCCTTTGGAGGCATTTCAGAGCGGACGCTATCCCCGGGCTGCCGAAGCAAAGAGGCATAGCGGCCTTTCACACTGAAGGCATGGGCTTGTTTCCCATTCAGAGAGTGTATGTTGCCCCTCCCAGGCTGGAGGCGCGTTAGGTGACAGCCTTTGGGCCGTGCCCCTGGAAAATGCAAGGGGCTGTACCCGATTTGGGCTGCCTGGTGAAACCACTAGCAGTCACCAGCACCCTGAGTACCTTTCCTGAAGTCTGAGTCCTAGCTAGGTAAACTCGGCCTTCGGAGGCGAGAGGGGAGCAAACATGTTCAACTTGTGGGGAAAGTCTTGGACCAATGACCAGTATGCTTGTGCTTGGGCGAGGCTTAGGCAGGAGCTTTCCAACACAGGGTTTTGACCTTACCATAAGCCGTCCCTTTGGGCTGAAGCAGGCGGCGGGTCTGTGTGTATCACAGTCTGGGAAGGAGGGCCTCAGGTGAGTCTGCCAACTGACTGCCCTCCATCATAGCCAGCTGAGAAAATATGGCAAGGCTGATGGAACCCACTTACAGCGAAATGTTTCTCTTCAGAAGAGGAGATGTTGCTACCAAACGTCAGCAGCTCCTCAGAGTGCTGTTCTGGTGTAGACTAGGGCAAGCTCCCACGGTCCGAAGATTATGAACGACGGCTCTTTTCCAGTTGCTTCATCCGAGAGAGAGCCAGAAGGGCTGATCTCAACAAATAGGGCTGCACACCGCGAGTGCTTCGGGCAGGGCAGTCCTGAGCCAGTGTGCCACCTAAGGAATGAAAGCAAAGTTTCCTAGCCGCAGGAAAGCAGACCGAGGCCTGCTGTTTTCTCTAGGCGATTGACGTGAGCTTGAGGGTGAGGCCTGTACTACATTGTGGAAAAGCTCGGGGTCACGGCTGTCTTCCTCCCTCTCTCGGGCCCATGCCCTGGGCTCAGCCATGGGGGAATGCTGAGTGGGAGAGACTGCCTCTCTGCCGGACTCAGAAGGCTTCCTCCCTTTAGGGCAAGTCCGTTTGTGTCTTACTTCGTGGAGGAGGAATGAGGGCGCCCAGAGATATTCTGACATGAAATGCCTAACGACAGAGGATCTGGAGGAGCTGGTTTGTCAGTGGAAGGAGCCAAAAAGCCTGCATTCCTAAGGCCTCTCTGAGAACTGCCAAGACACTCTGCCGTCATAGGCCTAAGAACTGGAAATTGGGACGGCAAGGCAACACTTGGAATCCTAGGATGCACTGGAAGTGCGGCTCTCAAACTGGATTGGAAGAAGCTTCCAAGCATAGTGTTCTTTCATGTACCAAAGAGAACCCAAGTGTCTGAGGCTGCTAGCGGTGTTGCTGGAGAGAACTGGCATCCCCGTGGGCCTGTCGGCTCATTTGCTCTTTCTGACCCTCGAAGGAAAGTCTTCCAAAAAGCCTTTGGGACCCGCTTAGAGAGAACAGCTGCGAAGCTGATGCACAGAACTTTGACATAGAGACTAGCCCTGGGTCCCAAGCAGCCACCTATCTCTGGAGAGTACGTACCCCACCCAGGGATTCAAGCAGGGAGTTGGCCTTGTACAACTTACGCAGGACACTGGGAGGAGATGGAGGGCCACTCTACCTGCGCTCACACTACGTGGCCCGGAGAAGTTATCACGCAGCAGAATTCAACACCCTCCCACTACACGTGTGTAGCCAAAAGAGGCGCTGGGCAGTGGGTGTTCTCAGCCCAAGAGCAGTCCTTGTTCTGGGCCGCACCTGCTCTGTGGTTCAAAGGTTCTCTGAGTCTGCTCCTTTGGAGGCATTTCAGAGCGGACGCTATCCCCGGGCTGCCGAAGCAAAGAGGCATAGCGGCCTTTCACACTGAAGGCATGGGCTTGTTTCCCATTCAGAGAGTGTATGTTGCCCCTCCCAGGCTGGAGGCGCGTTAGGTGACAGCCTTTGGGCCGTGCCCCTGGAAAATGCAAGGGGCTGTACCCGATTTGGGCTGCCTGGTGAAACCACTAGCAGTCACCAGCACCCTGAGTACCTTTCCTGAAGTCTGAGTCCTAGCTAGGTAAACTCGGCCTTCGGAGGCGAGAGGGGAGCAAACATGTTCAACTTGTGGGGAAAGTCTTGGACCAATGACCAGTATGCTTGTGCTTGGGCGAGGCTTAGGCAGGAGCTTTCCAACACAGGGTTTTGACCTTACCATAAGCCGTCCCTTTGGGCTGAAGCAGGCGGCGGGTCTGTGTGTATCACAGTCTGGGAAGGAGGGCCTCAGGTGAGTCTGCCAACTGACTGCCCTCCATCATAGCCAGCTGAGAAAATATGGCAAGGCTGATGGAACCCACTTACAGCGAAATGTTTCTCTTCAGAAGAGGAGATGTTGCTACCAAACGTCAGCAGCTCCTCAGAGTGCTGTTCTGGTGTAGACTAGGGCAAGCTCCCACGGTCCGAAGATTATGAACGACGGCTCTTTTCCAGTTGCTTCATCCGAGAGAGAGCCAGAAGGGCTGATCTCAACAAATAGGGCTGCACACCGCGAGTGCTTCGGGCAGGGCAGTCCTGAGCCAGTGTGCCACCTAAGGAATGAAAGCAAAGTTTCCTAGCCGCAGGAAAGCAGACCGAGGCCTGCTGTTTTCTCTAGGCGATTGACGTGAGCTTGAGGGTGAGGCCTGTACTACATTGTGGAAAAGCTCGGGGTCACGGCTGTCTTCCTCCCTCTCTCGGGCCCATGCCCTGGGCTCAGCCATGGGGGAATGCTGAGTGGGAGAGACTGCCTCTCTGCCGGACTCAGAAGGCTTCCTCCCTTTAGGGCAAGTCCGTTTGTGTCTTACTTCGTGGAGGAGGAATGAGGGCGCCCAGAGATATTCTGACATGAAATGCCTAACGACAGAGGATCTGGAGGAGCTGGTTTGTCAGTGGAAGGAGCCAAAAAGCCTGCATTCCTAAGGCCTCTCTGAGAACTGCCAAGACACTCTGCCGTCATAGGCCTAAGAACTGGAAATTGGGACGGCAAGGCAACACTTGGAATCCTAGGATGCACTGGAAGTGCGGCTCTCAAACTGGATTGGAAGAAGCTTCCAAGCATAGTGTTCTTTCATGTACCAAAGAGAACCCAAGTGTCTGAGGCTGCTAGCGGTGTTGCTGGAGAGAACTGGCATCCCCGTGGGCCTGTCGGCTCATTTGCTCTTTCTGACCCTCGAAGGAAAGTCTTCCAAAAAGCCTTTGGGACCCGCTTAGAGAGAACAGCTGCGAAGCTGATGCACAGAACTTTGACATAGAGACTAGCCCTGGGTCCCAAGCAGCCACCTATCTCTGGAGAGTACGTACCCCACCCAGGGATTCAAGCAGGGAGTTGGCCTTGTACAACTTACGCAGGACACTGGGAGGAGATGGAGGGCCACTCTACCTGCGCTCACACTACGTGGCCCGGAGAAGTTATCACGCAGCAGAATTCAACACCCTCCCACTACACGTGTGTAGCCAAAAGAGGCGCTGGGCAGTGGGTGTTCTCAGCCCAAGAGCAGTCCTTGTTCTGGGCCGCACCTGCTCTGTGGTTCAAAGGTTCTCTGAGTCTGCTCCTTTGGAGGCATTTCAGAGCGGACGCTATCCCCGGGCTGCCGAAGCAAAGAGGCATAGCGGCCTTTCACACTGAAGGCATGGGCTTGTTTCCCATTCAGAGAGTGTATGTTGCCCCTCCCAGGCTGGAGGCGCGTTAGGTGACACCCTTTGGGCCGTGCCCCTGGAAAATGCAAGGGGCTGTACCCGATTTGGGCTGCCTGGTGAAACCACTAGCAGTCACCAGCACCCTGAGTACCTTTCCTGAAGTCTGAGTCCTAGCTAGGTAAACTCGGCCTTCGGAGGCGAGAGGGGAGCAAACATGTTCAACTTGTGGGGAAAGTCTTGGACCAATGACCAGTATGCTTGTGCTTGGGCGAGGCTTAGGCAGGAGCTTTCCAACACAGGGTTTTGACCTTACCATAAGCCGTCCCTTTGGGCTGAAGCAGGCGGCGGGTCTGTGTGTATCACAGTCTGGGAAGGAGGGCCTCAGGTGAGTCTGCCAACTGACTGCCCTCCATCATAGCCAGCTGAGAAAATATGGCAAGGCTGATGGAACCCACTTACAGCGAAATGTTTCTCTTCAGAAGAGGAGATGTTGCTACCAAACGTCAGCAGCTCCTCAGAGTGCTGTTCTGGTGTAGACTAGGGCAAGCTCCCACGGTCCGAAGATTATGAACGACGGCTCTTTTCCAGTTGCTTCATCCGAGAGAGAGCCAGAAGGGCTGATCTCAACAAATAGGGCTGCACACCGCGAGTGCTTCGGGCAGGGCAGTCCTGAGCCAGTGTGCCACCTAAGGAATGAAAGCAAAGTTTCCTAGCCGCAGGAAAGCAGACCGAGGCCTGCTGTTTTCTCTAGGCGATTGACGTGAGCTTGAGGGTGAGGCCTGTACTACATTGTGGAAAAGCTCGGGGTCACGGCTGTCTTCCTCCCTCTCTCGGGCCCATGCCCTGGGCTCAGCCATGGGGGAATGCTGAGTGGGAGAGACTGCCTCTCTGCCGGACTCAGAAGGCTTCCTCCCTTTAGGGCAAGTCCGTTTGTGTCTTACTTCGTGGAGGAGGAATGAGGGCGCCCAGAGATATTCTGACATGAAATGCCTAACGACAGAGGATCTGGAGGAGCTGGTTTGTCAGTGGAAGGAGCCAAAAAGCCTGCATTCCTAAGGCCTCTCTGAGAACTGCCAAGACACTCTGCCGTCATAGGCCTAAGAACTGGAAATTGGGACGGCAAGGCAACACTTGGAATCCTAGGATGCACTGGAAGTGCGGCTCTCAAACTGGATTGGAAGAAGCTTCCAAGCATAGTGTTCTTTCATGTACCAAAGAGAACCCAAGTGTCTGAGGCTGCTAGCGGTGTTGCTGGAGAGAACTGGCATCCCCGTGGGCCTGTCGGCTCATTTGCTCTTTCTGACCCTCGAAGGAAAGTCTTCCAAAAAGCCTTTGGGACCCGCTTAGAGAGAACAGCTGCGAAGCTGATGCACAGAACTTTGACATAGAGACTAGGCCTGGGTCCCAAGCAGCCACCTATCTCTGGAGAGTACGTACCCCACCCAGGGATTCAAGCAGGGAGTTGGCCTTGTACAACTTACGCAGGACACTGGGAGGAGATGGAGGGCCACTCTACCTGCGCTCACACTACGTGGCCCGGAGAAGTTATCACGCAGCAGAATTCAACACCCTCCCACTACACGTGTGTAGCCAAAAGAGGCGCTGGGCAGTGGGTGTTCTCAGCCCAAGAGCAGTCCTTGTTCTGGGCCGCACCTGCTCTGTGGTTCAAAGGTTCTCTGAGTCTGCTCCTTTGGAGGCATTTCAGAGCGGACGCTATCCCCGGGCTGCCGAAGCAAAGAGGCATAGCGGCCTTTCACACTGAAGGCATGGGCTTGTTTCCCATTCAGAGAGTGTATGTTGCCCCTCCCAGGCTGGAGGCGCGTTAGGTGACAGCCTTTGGGCCGTGCCCCTGGAAAATGCAAGGGGCTGTACCCGATTTGGGCTGCCTGGTGAAACCACTAGCAGTCACCAGCACCCTGAGTACCTTTCCTGAAGTCTGAGTCCTAGCTAGGTAAACTCGGCCTTCGGAGGCGAGAGGGGAGCAAACATGTTCAACTTGTGGGGAAAGTCTTGGACCAATGACCAGTATGCTTGTGCTTGGGCGAGGCTTAGGCAGGAGCTTTCCAACACAGGGTTTTGACCTTACCATAAGCCGTCCCTTTGGGCTGAAGCAGGCGGCGGGTCTGTGTGTATCACAGTCTGGGAAGGAGGGCCTCAGGTGAGTCTGCCAACTGACTGCCCTCCATCATAGCCAGCTGAGAAAATATGGCAAGGCTGATGGAACCCACTTACAGCGAAATGTTTCTCTTCAGAAGAGGAGATGTTGCTACCAAACGTCAGCAGCTCCTCAGAGTGCTGTTCTGGTGTAGACTAGGGCAAGCTCCCACGGTCCGAAGATTATGAACGACGGCTCTTTTCCAGTTGCTTCATCCGAGAGAGAGCCAGAAGGGCTGATCTCAACAAATAGGGCTGCACACCGCGAGTGCTTCGGGCAGGGCAGTCCTGAGCCAGTGTGCCACCTAAGGAATGAAAGCAAAGTTTCCTAGCCGCAGGAAAGCAGACCGAGGCCTGCTGTTTTCTCTAGGCGATTGACGTGAGCTTGAGGGTGAGGCCTGTACTACATTGTGGAAAAGCTCGGGGTCACGGCTGTCTTCCTCCCTCTCTCGGGCCCATGCCCTGGGCTCAGCCATGGGGGAATGCTGAGTGGGAGAGACTGCCTCTCTGCCGGACTCAGAAGGCTTCCTCCCTTTAGGGCAAGTCCGTTTGTGTCTTACTTCGTGGAGGAGGAATGAGGGCGCCCAGAGATATTCTGACATGAAATGCCTAACGACAGAGGATCTGGAGGAGCTGGTTTGTCAGTGGAAGGAGCCAAAAAGCCTGCATTCCTAAGGCCTCTCTGAGAACTGCCAAGACACTCTGCCGTCATAGGCCTAAGAACTGGAAATTGGGACGGCAAGGCAACACTTGGAATCCTAGGATGCACTGGAAGTGCGGCTCTCAAACTGGATTGGAAGAAGCTTCCAAGCATAGTGTTCTTTCATGTACCAAAGAGAACCCAAGTGTCTGAGGCTGCTAGCGGTGTTGCTGGAGAGAACTGGCATCCCCGTGGGCCTGTCGGCTCATTTGCTCTTTCTGACCCTCGAAGGAAAGTCTTCCAAAAAGCCTTTGGGACCCGCTTAGAGAGAACAGCTGCGAAGCTGATGCACAGAACTTTGACATAGAGACTAGCCCTGGGTCCCAAGCAGCCACCTATCTCTGGAGAGTACGTACCCCACCCAGGGATTCAAGCAGGGAGTTGGCCTTGTACAACTTACGCAGGACACTGGGAGGAGATGGAGGGCCACTCTACCTGCGCTCACACTACGTGGCCCGGAGAAGTTATCACGCAGCAGAATTCAACACCCTCCCACTACACGTGTGTAGCCAAAAGAGGCGCTGGGCAGTGGGTGTTCTCAGCCCAAGAGCAGTCCTTGTTCTGGGCCGCACCTGCTCTGTGGTTCAAAGGTTCTCTGAGTCTGCTCCTTTGGAGGCATTTCAGAGCGGACGCTATCCCCGGGCTGCCGAAGCAAAGAGGCATAGCGGCCTTTCACACTGAAGGCATGGGCTTGTTTCCCATTCAGAGAGTGTATGTTGCCCCTCCCAGGCTGGAGGCGCGTTAGGTGACAGCCTTTGGGCCGTGCCCCTGGAAAATGCAAGGGGCTGTACCCGATTTGGGCTGCCTGGTGAAACCACTAGCAGTCACCAGCACCCTGAGTACCTTTCCTGAAGTCTGAGTCCTAGCTAGGTAAACTCGGCCTTCGGAGGCGAGAGGGGAGCAAACATGTTCAACTTGTGGGGAAAGTCTTGGACCAATGACCAGTATGCTTGTGCTTGGGCGAGGCTTAGGCAGGAGCTTTCCAACACAGGGTTTTGACCTTACCATAAGCCGTCCCTTTGGGCTGAAGCAGGCGGCGGGTCTGTGTGTATCACAGTCTGGGAAGGAGGGCCTCAGGTGAGTCTGCCAACTGACTGCCCTCCATCATAGCCAGCTGAGAAAATATGGCAAGGCTGATGGAACCCACTTACAGCGAAATGTTTCTCTTCAGAAGAGGAGATGTTGCTACCAAACGTCAGCAGCTCCTCAGAGTGCTGTTCTGGTGTAGACTAGGGCAAGCTCCCACGGTCCGAAGATTATGAACGACGGCTCTTTTCCAGTTGCTTCATCCGAGAGAGAGCCAGAAGGGCTGATCTCAACAAATAGGGCTGCACACCGCGAGTGCTTCGGGCAGGGCAGTCCTGAGCCAGTGTGCCACCTAAGGAATGAAAGCAAAGTTTCCTAGCCGCAGGAAAGCAGACCGAGGCCTGCTGTTTTCTCTAGGCGATTGACGTGAGCTTGAGGGTGAGGCCTGTACTACATTGTGGAAAAGCTCGGGGTCACGGCTGTCTTCCTCCCTCTCTCGGGCCCATGCCCTGGGCTCAGCCATGGGGGAATGCTGAGTGGGAGAGACTGCCTCTCTGCCGGACTCAGAAGGCTTCCTCCCTTTAGGGCAAGTCCGTTTGTGTCTTACTTCGTGGAGGAGGAATGAGGGCGCCCAGAGATATTCTGACATGAAATGCCTAACGACAGAGGATCTGGAGGAGCTGGTTTGTCAGTGGAAGGAGCCAAAAAGCCTGCATTCCTAAGGCCTCTCTGAGAACTGCCAAGACACTCTGCCGTCATAGGCCTAAGAACTGGAAATTGGGACGGCAAGGCAACACTTGGAATCCTAGGATGCACTGGAAGTGCGGCTCTCAAACTGGATTGGAAGAAGCTTCCAAGCATAGTGTTCTTTCATGTACCAAAGAGAACCCAAGTGTCTGAGGCTGCTAGCGGTGTTGCTGGAGAGAACTGGCATCCCCGTGGGCCTGTCGGCTCATTTGCTCTTTCTGACCCTCGAAGGAAAGTCTTCCAAAAAGCCTTTGGGACCCGCTTAGAGAGAACAGCTGCGAAGCTGATGCACAGAACTTTGACATAGAGACTAGGCCTGGGTCCCAAGCAGCCACCTATCTCTGGAGAGTACGTACCCCACCCAGGGATTCAAGCAGGGAGTTGGCCTTGTACAACTTACGCAGGACACTGGGAGGAGATGGAGGGCCACTCTACCTGCGCTCACACTACGTGGCCCGGAGAAGTTATCACGCAGCAGAATTCAACACCCTCCCACTACACGTGTGTAGCCAAAAGAGGCGCTGGGCAGTGGGTGTTCTCAGCCCAAGAGCAGTCCTTGTTCTGGGCCGCACCTGCTCTGTGGTTCAAAGGTTCTCTGAGTCTGCTCCTTTGGAGGCATTTCAGAGCGGACGCTATCCCCGGGCTGCCGAAGCAAAGAGGCATAGCGGCCTTTCACACTGAAGGCATGGGCTTGTTTCCCATTCAGAGAGTGTATGTTGCCCCTCCCAGGCTGGAGGCGCGTTAGGTGACACCCTTTGGGCCGTGCCCCTGGAAAATGCAAGGGGCTGTACCCGATTTGGGCTGCCTGGTGAAACCACTAGCAGTCACCAGCACCCTGAGTACCTTTCCTGAAGTCTGAGTCCTAGCTAGGTAAACTCGGCCTTCGGAGGCGAGAGGGGAGCAAACATGTTCAACTTGTGGGGAAAGTCTTGGACCAATGACCAGTATGCTTGTGCTTGGGCGAGGCTTAGGCAGGAGCTTTCCAACACAGGGTTTTGACCTTACCATAAGCCGTCCCTTTGGGCTGAAGCAGGCGGCGGGTCTGTGTGTATCACAGTCTGGGAAGGAGGGCCTCAGGTGAGTCTGCCAACTGACTGCCCTCCATCATAGCCAGCTGAGAAAATATGGCAAGGCTGATGGAACCCACTTACAGCGAAATGTTTCTCTTCAGAAGAGGAGATGTTGCTACCAAACGTCAGCAGCTCCTCAGAGTGCTGTTCTGGTGTAGACTAGGGCAAGCTCCCACGGTCCGAAGATTATGAACGACGGCTCTTTTCCAGTTGCTTCATCCGAGAGAGAGCCAGAAGGGCTGATCTCAACAAATAGGGCTGCACACCGCGAGTGCTTCGGGCAGGGCAGTCCTGAGCCAGTGTGCCACCTAAGGAATGAAAGCAAAGTTTCCTAGCCGCAGGAAAGCAGACCGAGGCCTGCTGTTTTCTCTAGGCGATTGACGTGAGCTTGAGGGTGAGGCCTGTACTACATTGTGGAAAAGCTCGGGGTCACGGCTGTCTTCCTCCCTCTCTCGGGCCCATGCCCTGGGCTCAGCCATGGGGGAATGCTGAGTGGGAGAGACTGCCTCTCTGCCGGACTCAGAAGGCTTCCTCCCTTTAGGGCAAGTCCGTTTGTGTCTTACTTCGTGGAGGAGGAATGAGGGCGCCCAGAGATATTCTGACATGAAATGCCTAACGACAGAGGATCTGGAGGAGCTGGTTTGTCAGTGGAAGGAGCCAAAAAGCCTGCATTCCTAAGGCCTCTCTGAGAACTGCCAAGACACTCTGCCGTCATAGGCCTAAGAACTGGAAATTGGGACGGCAAGGCAACACTTGGAATCCTAGGATGCACTGGAAGTGCGGCTCTCAAACTGGATTGGAAGAAGCTTCCAAGCATAGTGTTCTTTCATGTACCAAAGAGAACCCAAGTGTCTGAGGCTGCTAGCGGTGTTGCTGGAGAGAACTGGCATCCCCGTGGGCCTGTCGGCTCATTTGCTCTTTCTGACCCTCGAAGGAAAGTCTTCCAAAAAGCCTTTGGGACCCGCTTAGAGAGAACAGCTGCGAAGCTGATGCACAGAACTTTGACATAGAGACTAGGCCTGGGTCCCAAGCAGCCACCTATCTCTGGAGAGTACGTACCCCACCCAGGGATTCAAGCAGGGAGTTGGCCTTGTACAACTTACGCAGGACACTGGGAGGAGATGGAGGGCCACTCTACCTGCGCTCACACTACGTGGCCCGGAGAAGTTATCACGCAGCAGAATTCAACACCCTCCCACTACACGTGTGTAGCCAAAAGAGGCGCTGGGCAGTGGGTGTTCTCAGCCCAAGAGCAGTCCTTGTTCTGGGCCGCACCTGCTCTGTGGTTCAAAGGTTCTCTGAGTCTGCTCCTTTGGAGGCATTTCAGAGCGGACGCTATCCCCGGGCTGCCGAAGCAAAGAGGCATAGCGGCCTTTCACACTGAAGGCATGGGCTTGTTTCCCATTCAGAGAGTGTATGTTGCCCCTCCCAGGCTGGAGGCGCGTTAGGTGACACCCTTTGGGCCGTGCCCCTGGAAAATGCAAGGGGCTGTACCCGATTTGGGCTGCCTGGTGAAACCACTAGCAGTCACCAGCACCCTGAGTACCTTTCCTGAAGTCTGAGTCCTAGCTAGGTAAACTCGGCCTTCGGAGGCGAGAGGGGAGCAAACATGTTCAACTTGTGGGGAAAGTCTTGGACCAATGACCAGTATGCTTGTGCTTGGGCGAGGCTTAGGCAGGAGCTTTCCAACACAGGGTTTTGACCTTACCATAAGCCGTCCCTTTGGGCTGAAGCAGGCGGCGGGTCTGTGTGTATCACAGTCTGGGAAGGAGGGCCTCAGGTGAGTCTGCCAACTGACTGCCCTCCATCATAGCCAGCTGAGAAAATATGGCAAGGCTGATGGAACCCACTTACAGCGAAATGTTTCTCTTCAGAAGAGGAGATGTTGCTACCAAACGTCAGCAGCTCCTCAGAGTGCTGTTCTGGTGTAGACTAGGGCAAGCTCCCACGGTCCGAAGATTATGAACGACGGCTCTTTTCCAGTTGCTTCATCCGAGAGAGAGCCAGAAGGGCTGATCTCAACAAATAGGGCTGCACACCGCGAGTGCTTCGGGCAGGGCAGTCCTGAGCCAGTGTGCCACCTAAGGAATGAAAGCAAAGTTTCCTAGCCGCAGGAAAGCAGACCGAGGCCTGCTGTTTTCTCTAGGCGATTGACGTGAGCTTGAGGGTGAGGCCTGTACTACATTGTGGAAAAGCTCGGGGTCACGGCTGTCTTCCTCCCTCTCTCGGGCCCATGCCCTGGGCTCAGCCATGGGGGAATGCTGAGTGGGAGAGACTGCCTCTCTGCCGGACTCAGAAGGCTTCCTCCCTTTAGGGCAAGTCCGTTTGTGTCTTACTTCGTGGAGGAGGAATGAGGGCGCCCAGAGATATTCTGACATGAAATGCCTAACGACAGAGGATCTGGAGGAGCTGGTTTGTCAGTGGAAGGAGCCAAAAAGCCTGCATTCCTAAGGCCTCTCTGAGAACTGCCAAGACACTCTGCCGTCATAGGCCTAAGAACTGGAAATTGGGACGGCAAGGCAACACTTGGAATCCTAGGATGCACTGGAAGTGCGGCTCTCAAACTGGATTGGAAGAAGCTTCCAAGCATAGTGTTCTTTCATGTACCAAAGAGAACCCAAGTGTCTGAGGCTGCTAGCGGTGTTGCTGGAGAGAACTGGCATCCCCGTGGGCCTGTCGGCTCATTTGCTCTTTCTGACCCTCGAAGGAAAGTCTTCCAAAAAGCCTTTGGGACCCGCTTAGAGAGAACAGCTGCGAAGCTGATGCACAGAACTTTGACATAGAGACTAGGCCTGGGTCCCAAGCAGCCACCTATCTCTGGAGAGTACGTACCCCACCCAGGGATTCAAGCAGGGAGTTGGCCTTGTACAACTTACGCAGGACACTGGGAGGAGATGGAGGGCCACTCTACCTGCGCTCACACTACGTGGCCCGGAGAAGTTATCACGCAGCAGAATTCAACACCCTCCCACTACACGTGTGTAGCCAAAAGAGGCGCTGGGCAGTGGGTGTTCTCAGCCCAAGAGCAGTCCTTGTTCTGGGCCGCACCTGCTCTGTGGTTCAAAGGTTCTCTGAGTCTGCTCCTTTGGAGGCATTTCAGAGCGGACGCTATCCCCGGGCTACCGAAGCAAAGAGGCATAGCGGCCTTTCACACTGAAGGCATGGGCTTGTTTCCCATTCAGAGAGTGTATGTTGCCCCTCCCAGGCTGGAGGCGCGTTAGGTGACACCCTTTGGGCCGTGCCCCTGGAAAATGCAAGGGGCTGTACCCGATTTGGGCTGCCTGGTGAAACCACTAGCAGTCACCAGCACCCTGAGTACCTTTCCTGAAGTCTGAGTCCTAGCTAGGTAAACTCGGCCTTCGGAGGCGAGAGGGGAGCAAACATGTTCAACTTGTGGGGAAAGTCTTGGACCAATGACCAGTATGCTTGTGCTTGGGCGAGGCTTAGGCAGGAGCTTTCCAACACAGGGTTTTGACCTTACCATAAGCCGTCCCTTTGGGCTGAAGCAGGCGGCGGGTCTGTGTGTATCACAGTCTGGGAAGGAGGGCCTCAGGTGAGTCTGCCAACTGACTGCCCTCCATCATAGCCAGCTGAGAAAATATGGCAAGGCTGATGGAACCCACTTACAGCGAAATGTTTCTCTTCAGAAGAGGAGATGTTGCTACCAAACGTCAGCAGCTCCTCAGAGTGCTGTTCTGGTGTAGACTAGGGCAAGCTCCCACGGTCCGAAGATTATGAACGACGGCTCTTTTCCAGTTGCTTCATCCGAGAGAGAGCCAGAAGGGCTGATCTCAACAAATAGGGCTGCACACCGCGAGTGCTTCGGGCAGGGCAGTCCTGAGCCAGTGTGCCACCTAAGGAATGAAAGCAAAGTTTCCTAGCCGCAGGAAAGCAGACCGAGGCCTGCTGTTTTCTCTAGGCGATTGACGTGAGCTTGAGGGTGAGGCCTGTACTACATTGTGGAAAAGCTCGGGGTCACGGCTGTCTTCCTCCCTCTCTCGGGCCCATGCCCTGGGCTCAGCCATGGGGGAATGCTGAGTGGGAGAGACTGCCTCTCTGCCGGACTCAGAAGGCTTCCTCCCTTTAGGGCAAGTCCGTTTGTGTCTTACTTCGTGGAGGAGGAATGAGGGCGCCCAGAGATATTCTGACATGAAATGCCTAACGACAGAGGATCTGGAGGAGCTGGTTTGTCAGTGGAAGGAGCCAAAAAGCCTGCATTCCTAAGGCCTCTCTGAGAACTGCCAAGACACTCTGCCGTCATAGGCCTAAGAACTGGAAATTGGGACGGCAAGGCAACACTTGGAATCCTAGGATGCACTGGAAGTGCGGCTCTCAAACTGGATTGGAAGAAGCTTCCAAGCATAGTGTTCTTTCATGTACCAAAGAGAACCCAAGTGTCTGAGGCTGCTAGCGGTGTTGCTGGAGAGAACTGGCATCCCCGTGGGCCTGTCGGCTCATTTGCTCTTTCTGACCCTCGAAGGAAAGTCTTCCAAAAAGCCTTTGGGACCCGCTTAGAGAGAACAGCTGCGAAGCTGATGCACAGAACTTTGACATAGAGACTAGGCCTGGGTCCCAAGCAGCCACCTATCTCTGGAGAGTACGTACCCCACCCAGGGATTCAAGCAGGGAGTTGGCCTTGTACAACTTACGCAGGACACTGGGAGGAGATGGAGGGCCACTCTACCTGCGCTCACACTACGTGGCCCGGAGAAGTTATCACGCAGCAGAATTCAACACCCTCCCACTACACGTGTGTAGCCAAAAGAGGCGCTGGGCAGTGGGTGTTCTCAGCCCAAGAGCAGTCCTTGTTCTGGGCCGCACCTGCTCTGTGGTTCAAAGGTTCTCTGAGTCTGCTCCTTTGGAGGCATTTCAGAGCGGACGCTATCCCCGGGCTGCCGAAGCAAAGAGGCATAGCGGCCTTTCACACTGAAGGCATGGGCTTGTTTCCCATTCAGAGAGTGTATGTTGCCCCTCCCAGGCTGGAGGCGCGTTAGGTGACACCCTTTGGGCCGTGCCCCTGGAAAATGCAAGGGGCTGTACCCGATTTGGGCTGCCTGGTGAAACCACTAGCAGTCACCAGCACCCTGAGTACCTTTCCTGAAGTCTGAGTCCTAGCTAGGTAAACTCGGCCTTCGGAGGCGAGAGGGGAGCAAACATGTTCAACTTGTGGGGAAAGTCTTGGACCAATGACCAGTATGCTTGTGCTTGGGCGAGGCTTAGGCAGGAGCTTTCCAACACAGGGTTTTGACCTTACCATAAGCCGTCCCTTTGGGCTGAAGCAGGCGGCGGGTCTGTGTGTATCACAGTCTGGGAAGGAGGGCCTCAGGTGAGTCTGCCAACTGACTGCCCTCCATCATAGCCAGCTGAGAAAATATGGCAAGGCTGATGGAACCCACTTACAGCGAAATGTTTCTCTTCAGAAGAGGAGATGTTGCTACCAAACGTCAGCAGCTCCTCAGAGTGCTGTTCTGGTGTAGACTAGGGCAAGCTCCCACGGTCCGAAGATTATGAACGACGGCTCTTTTCCAGTTGCTTCATCCGAGAGAGAGCCAGAAGGGCTGATCTCAACAAATAGGGCTGCACACCGCGAGTGCTTCGGGCAGGGCAGTCCTGAGCCAGTGTGCCACCTAAGGAATGAAAGCAAAGTTTCCTAGCCGCAGGAAAGCAGACCGAGGCCTGCTGTTTTCTCTAGGCGATTGACGTGAGCTTGAGGGTGAGGCCTGTACTACATTGTGGAAAAGCTCGGGGTCACGGCTGTCTTCCTCCCTCTCTCGGGCCCATGCCCTGGGCTCAGCCATGGGGGAATGCTGAGTGGGAGAGACTGCCTCTCTGCCGGACTCAGAAGGCTTCCTCCCTTTAGGGCAAGTCCGTTTGTGTCTTACTTCGTGGAGGAGGAATGAGGGCGCCCAGAGATATTCTGACATGAAATGCCTAACGACAGAGGATCTGGAGGAGCTGGTTTGTCAGTGGAAGGAGCCAAAAAGCCTGCATTCCTAAGGCCTCTCTGAGAACTGCCAGACACTCTGCCGTCATAGGCCTAAGAACTGGAAATTGGGACGGCAAGGCAACACTTGGAATCCTAGGATGCACTGGAAGTGCGGCTCTCAAACTGGATTGGAAGAAGCTTCCAAGCATAGTGTTCTTTCATGTACCAAAGAGAACCCAAGTGTCTGAGGCTGCTAGCGGTGTTGCTGGAGAGAACTGGCATCCCCGTGGGCCTGTCGGCTCATTTGCTCTTTCTGACCCTCGAAGGAAAGTCTTCCAAAAAGCCTTTGGGACCCGCTTAGAGAGAACAGCTGCGAAGCTGATGCACAGAACTTTGACATAGAGACTAGGCCTGGGTCCCAAGCAGCCACCTATCTCTGGAGAGTACGTACCCCACCCAGGGATTCAAGCAGGGAGTTGGCCTTGTACAACTTACGCAGGACACTGGGAGGAGATGGAGGGCCACTCTACCTGCGCTCACACTACGTGGCCCGGAGAAGTTATCACGCAGCAGAATTCAACACCCTCCCACTACACGTGTGTAGCCAAAAGAGGCGCTGGGCAGTGGGTGTTCTCAGCCCAAGAGCAGTCCTTGTTCTGGGCCGCACCTGCTCTGTGGTTCAAAGGTTCTCTGAGTCTGCTCCTTTGGAGGCATTTCAGAGCGGACGCTATCCCCGGGCTGCCGAAGCAAAGAGGCATAGCGGCCTTTCACACTGAAGGCATGGGCTTGTTTCCCATTCAGAGAGTGTATGTTGCCCCTCCCAGGCTGGAGGCGCGTTAGGTGACAGCCTTTGGGCCGTGCCCCTGGAAAATGCAAGGGGCTGTACCCGATTTGGGCTGCCTGGTGAAACCACTAGCAGTCACCAGCACCCTGAGTACCTTTCCTGAAGTCTGAGTCCTAGCTAGGTAAACTCGGCCTTCGGAGGCGAGAGGGGAGCAAACATGTTCAACTTGTGGGGAAAGTCTTGGACCAATGACCAGTATGCTTGTGCTTGGGCGAGGCTTAGGCAGGAGCTTTCCAACACAGGGTTTTGACCTTACCATAAGCCGTCCCTTTGGGCTGAAGCAGGCGGCGGGTCTGTGTGTATCACAGTCTGGGAAGGAGGGCCTCAGGTGAGTCTGCCAACTGACTGCCCTCCATCATAGCCAGCTGAGAAAATATGGCAAGGCTGATGGAACCCACTTACAGCGAAATGTTTCTCTTCAGAAGAGGAGATGTTGCTACCAAACGTCAGCAGCTCCTCAGAGTGCTGTTCTGGTGTAGACTAGGGCAAGCTCCCACGGTCCGAAGATTATGAACGACGGCTCTTTTCCAGTTGCTTCATCCGAGAGAGAGCCAGAAGGGCTGATCTCAACAAATAGGGCTGCACACCGCGAGTGCTTCGGGCAGGGCAGTCCTGAGCCAGTGTGCCACCTAAGGAATGAAAGCAAAGTTTCCTAGCCGCAGGAAAGCAGACCGAGGCCTGCTGTTTTCTCTAGGCGATTGACGTGAGCTTGAGGGTGAGGCCTGTACTACATTGTGGAAAAGCTCGGGGTCACGGCTGTCTTCCTCCCTCTCTCGGGCCCATGCCCTGGGCTCAGCCATGGGGGAATGCTGAGTGGGAGAGACTGCCTCTCTGCCGGACTCAGAAGGCTTCCTCCCTTTAGGGCAAGTCCGTTTGTGTCTTACTTCGTGGAGGAGGAATGAGGGCGCCCAGAGATATTCTGACATGAAATGCCTAACGACAGAGGATCTGGAGGAGCTGGTTTGTCAGTGGAAGGAGCCAAAAAGCCTGCATTCCTAAGGCCTCTCTGAGAACTGCCAAGACACTCTGCCGTCATAGGCCTAAGAACTGGAAATTGGGACGGCAAGGCAACACTTGGAATCCTAGGATGCACTGGAAGTGCGGCTCTCAAACTGGATTGGAAGAAGCTTCCAAGCATAGTGTTCTTTCATGTACCAAAGAGAACCCAAGTGTCTGAGGCTGCTAGCGGTGTTGCTGGAGAGAACTGGCATCCCCGTGGGCCTGTCGGCTCATTTGCTCTTTCTGACCCTCGAAGGAAAGTCTTCCAAAAAGCCTTTGGGACCCGCTTAGAGAGAACAGCTGCGAAGCTGATGCACAGAACTTTGACATAGAGACTAGGCCTGGGTCCCAAGCAGCCACCTATCTCTGGAGAGTACGTACCCCACCCAGGGATTCAAGCAGGGAGTTGGCCTTGTACAACTTACGCAGGACACTGGGAGGAGATGGAGGGCCACTCTACCTGCGCTCACACTACGTGGCCCGGAGAAGTTATCACGCAGCAGAATTCAACACCCTCCCACTACACGTGTGTAGCCAAAAGAGGCGCTGGGCAGTGGGTGTTCTCAGCCCAAGAGCAGTCCTTGTTCTGGGCCGCACCTGCTCTGTGGTTCAAAGGTTCTCTGAGTCTGCTCCTTTGGAGGCATTTCAGAGCGGACGCTATCCCCGGGCTGCCGAAGCAAAGAGGCATAGCGGCCTTTCACACTGAAGGCATGGGCTTGTTTCCCATTCAGAGAGTGTATGTTGCCCCTCCCAGGCTGGAGGCGCGTTAGGTGACAGCCTTTGGGCCGTGCCCCTGGAAAATGCAAGGGGCTGTACCCGATTTGGGCTGCCTGGTGAAACCACTAGCAGTCACCAGCACCCTGAGTACCTTTCCTGAAGTCTGAGTCCTAGCTAGGTAAACTCGGCCTTCGGAGGCGAGAGGGGAGCAAACATGTTCAACTTGTGGGGAAAGTCTTGGACCAATGACCAGTATGCTTGTGCTTGGGCGAGGCTTAGGCAGGAGCTTTCCAACACAGGGTTTTGACCTTACCATAAGCCGTCCCTTTGGGCTGAAGCAGGCGGCGGGTCTGTGTGTATCACAGTCTGGGAAGGAGGGCCTCAGGTGAGTCTGCCAACTGACTGCCCTCCATCATAGCCAGCTGAGAAAATATGGCAAGGCTGATGGAACCCACTTACAGCGAAATGTTTCTCTTCAGAAGAGGAGATGTTGCTACCAAACGTCAGCAGCTCCTCAGAGTGCTGTTCTGGTGTAGACTAGGGCAAGCTCCCACGGTCCGAAGATTATGAACGACGGCTCTTTTCCAGTTGCTTCATCCGAGAGAGAGCCAGAAGGGCTGATCTCAACAAATAGGGCTGCACACCGCGAGTGCTTCGGGCAGGGCAGTCCTGAGCCAGTGTGCCACCTAAGGAATGAAAGCAAAGTTTCCTAGCCGCAGGAAAGCAGACCGAGGCCTGCTGTTTTCTCTAGGCGATTGACGTGAGCTTGAGGGTGAGGCCTGTACTACATTGTGGAAAAGCTCGGGGTCACGGCTGTCTTCCTCCCTCTCTCGGGCCCATGCCCTGGGCTCAGCCATGGGGGAATGCTGAGTGGGAGAGACTGCCTCTCTGCCGGACTCAGAAGGCTTCCTCCCTTTAGGGCAAGTCCGTTTGTGTCTTACTTCGTGGAGGAGGAATGAGGGCGCCCAGAGATATTCTGACATGAAATGCCTAACGACAGAGGATCTGGAGGAGCTGGTTTGTCAGTGGAAGGAGCCAAAAAGCCTGCATTCCTAAGGCCTCTCTGAGAACTGCCAAGACACTCTGCCGTCATAGGCCTAAGAACTGGAAATTGGGACGGCAAGGCAACACTTGGAATCCTAGGATGCACTGGAAGTGCGGCTCTCAAACTGGATTGGAAGAAGCTTCCAAGCATAGTGTTCTTTCATGTACCAAAGAGAACCCAAGTGTCTGAGGCTGCTAGCGGTGTTGCTGGAGAGAACTGGCATCCCCGTGGGCCTGTCGGCTCATTTGCTCTTTCTGACCCTCGAAGGAAAGTCTTCCAAAAAGCCTTTGGGACCCGCTTAGAGAGAACAGCTGCGAAGCTGATGCACAGAACTTTGACATAGAGACTAGGCCTGGGTCCCAAGCAGCCACCTATCTCTGGAGAGTACGTACCCCACCCAGGGATTCAAGCAGGGAGTTGGCCTTGTACAACTTACGCAGGACACTGGGAGGAGATGGAGGGCCACTCTACCTGCGCTCACACTACGTGGCCCGGAGAAGTTATCACGCAGCAGAATTCAACACCCTCCCACTACACGTGTGTAGCCAAAAGAGGCGCTGGGCAGTGGGTGTTCTCAGCCCAAGAGCAGTCCTTGTTCTGGGCCGCACCTGCTCTGTGGTTCAAAGGTTCTCTGAGTCTGCTCCTTTGGAGGCATTTCAGAGCGGACGCTATCCCCGGGCTGCCGAAGCAAAGAGGCATAGCGGCCTTTCACACTGAAGGCATGGGCTTGTTTCCCATTCAGAGAGTGTATGTTGCCCCTCCCAGGCTGGAGGCGCGTTAGGTGACAGCCTTTGGGCCGTGCCCCTGGAAAATGCAAGGGGCTGTACCCGATTTGGGCTGCCTGGTGAAACCACTAGCAGTCACCAGCACCCTGAGTACCTTTCCTGAAGTCTGAGTCCTAGCTAGGTAAACTCGGCCTTCGGAGGCGAGAGGGGAGCAAACATGTTCAACTTGTGGGGAAAGTCTTGGACCAATGACCAGTATGCTTGTGCTTGGGCGAGGCTTAGGCAGGAGCTTTCCAACACAGGGTTTTGACCTTACCATAAGCCGTCCCTTTGGGCTGAAGCAGGCGGCGGGTCTGTGTGTATCACAGTCTGGGAAGGAGGGCCTCAGGTGAGTCTGCCAACTGACTGCCCTCCATCATAGCCAGCTGAGAAAATATGGCAAGGCTGATGGAACCCACTTACAGCGAAATGTTTCTCTTCAGAAGAGGAGATGTTGCTACCAAACGTCAGCAGCTCCTCAGAGTGCTGTTCTGGTGTA
The DNA here is from genome assembly GCF_965194805.1 of Balaenoptera borealis. Classification (NCBI taxonomy): domain Eukaryota; kingdom Metazoa; phylum Chordata; class Mammalia; order Artiodactyla; family Balaenopteridae; genus Balaenoptera; species Balaenoptera borealis. The sequence goes on along the minus strand of NW_028123010.1, from coordinate 170,109 downwards.
GACTAGGGCAAGCTCCCACGGTCCGAAGATTATGAACGACGGCTCTTTTCCAGTTGCTTCATCCGAGAGAGAGCCAGAAGGGCTGATCTCAACAAATAGGGCTGCACACCGCGAGTGCTTCGGGCAGGGCAGTCCTGAGCCAGTGTGCCACCTAAGGAATGAAAGCAAAGTTTCCTAGCCGCAGGAAAGCAGACCGAGGCCTGCTGTTTTCTCTAGGCGATTGACGTGAGCTTGAGGGTGAGGCCTGTACTACATTGTGGAAAAGCTCGGGGTCACGGCTGTCTTCCTCCCTCTCTCGGGCCCATGCCCTGGGCTCAGCCATGGGGGAATGCTGAGTGGGAGAGACTGCCTCTCTGCCGGACTCAGAAGGCTTCCTCCCTTTAGGGCAAGTCCGTTTGTGTCTTACTTCGTGGAGGAGGAATGAGGGCGCCCAGAGATATTCTGACATGAAATGCCTAACGACAGAGGATCTGGAGGAGCTGGTTTGTCAGTGGAAGGAGCCAAAAAGCCTGCATTCCTAAGGCCTCTCTGAGAACTGCCAAGACACTCTGCCGTCATAGGCCTAAGAACTGGAAATTGGGACGGCAAGGCAACACTTGGAATCCTAGGATGCACTGGAAGTGCGGCTCTCAAACTGGATTGGAAGAAGCTTCCAAGCATAGTGTTCTTTCATGTACCAAAGAGAACCCAAGTGTCTGAGGCTGCTAGCGGTGTTGCTGGAGAGAACTGGCATCCCCGTGGGCCTGTCGGCTCATTTGCTCTTTCTGACCCTCGAAGGAAAGTCTTCCAAAAAGCCTTTGGGACCCGCTTAGAGAGAACAGCTGCGAAGCTGATGCACAGAACTTTGACATAGAGACTAGGCCTGGGTCCCAAGCAGCCACCTATCTCTGGAGAGTACGTACCCCACCCAGGGATTCAAGCAGGGAGTTGGCCTTGTACAACTTACGCAGGACACTGGGAGGAGATGGAGGGCCACTCTACCTGCGCTCACACTACGTGGCCCGGAGAAGTTATCACGCAGCAGAATTCAACACCCTCCCACTACACGTGTGTAGCCAAAAGAGGCGCTGGGCAGTGGGTGTTCTCAGCCCAAGAGCAGTCCTTGTTCTGGGCCGCACCTGCTCTGTGGTTCAAAGGTTCTCTGAGTCTGCTCCTTTGGAGGCATTTCAGAGCGGACGCTATCCCCGGGCTGCCGAAGCAAAGAGGCATAGCGGCCTTTCACACTGAAGGCATGGGCTTGTTTCCCATTCAGAGAGTGTATGTTGCCCCTCCCAGGCTGGAGGCGCGTTAGGTGACAGCCTTTGGGCCGTGCCCCTGGAAAATGCAAGGGGCTGTACCCGATTTGGGCTGCCTGGTGAAACCACTAGCAGTCACCAGCACCCTGAGTACCTTTCCTGAAGTCTGAGTCCTAGCTAGGTAAACTCGGCCTTCGGAGGCGAGAGGGGAGCAAACATGTTCAACTTGTGGGGAAAGTCTTGGACCAATGACCAGTATGCTTGTGCTTGGGCGAGGCTTAGGCAGGAGCTTTCCAACACAGGGTTTTGACCTTACCATAAGCCGTCCCTTTGGGCTGAAGCAGGCGGCGGGTCTGTGTGTATCACAGTCTGGGAAGGAGGGCCTCAGGTGAGTCTGCCAACTGACTGCCCTCCATCATAGCCAGCTGAGAAAATATGGCAAGGCTGATGGAACCCACTTACAGCGAAATGTTTCTCTTCAGAAGAGGAGATGTTGCTACCAAACGTCAGCAGCTCCTCAGAGTGCTGTTCTGGTGTAGACTAGGGCAAGCTCCCACGGTCCGAAGATTATGAACGACGGCTCTTTTCCAGTTGCTTCATCCGAGAGAGAGCCAGAAGGGCTGATCTCAACAAATAGGGCTGCACACCGCGAGTGCTTCGGGCAGGGCAGTCCTGAGCCAGTGTGCCACCTAAGGAATGAAAGCAAAGTTTCCTAGCCGCAGGAAAGCAGACCGAGGCCTGCTGTTTTCTCTAGGCGATTGACGTGAGCTTGAGGGTGAGGCCTGTACTACATTGTGGAAAAGCTCGGGGTCACGGCTGTCTTCCTCCCTCTCTCGGGCCCATGCCCTGGGCTCAGCCATGGGGGAATGCTGAGTGGGAGAGACTGCCTCTCTGCCGGACTCAGAAGGCTTCCTCCCTTTAGGGCAAGTCCGTTTGTGTCTTACTTCGTGGAGGAGGAATGAGGGCGCCCAGAGATATTCTGACATGAAATGCCTAACGACAGAGGATCTGGAGGAGCTGGTTTGTCAGTGGAAGGAGCCAAAAAGCCTGCATTCCTAAGGCCTCTCTGAGAACTGCCAAGACACTCTGCCGTCATAGGCCTAAGAACTGGAAATTGGGACGGCAAGGCAACACTTGGAATCCTAGGATGCACTGGAAGTGCGGCTCTCAAACTGGATTGGAAGAAGCTTCCAAGCATAGTGTTCTTTCATGTACCAAAGAGAACCCAAGTGTCTGAGGCTGCTAGCGGTGTTGCTGGAGAGAACTGGCATCCCCGTGGGCCTGTCGGCTCATTTGCTCTTTCTGACCCTCGAAGGAAAGTCTTCCAAAAAGCCTTTGGGACCCGCTTAGAGAGAACAGCTGCGAAGCTGATGCACAGAACTTTGACATAGAGACTAGGCCTGGGTCCCAAGCAGCCACCTATCTCTGGAGAGTACGTACCCCACCCAGGGATTCAAGCAGGGAGTTGGCCTTGTACAACTTACGCAGGACACTGGGAGGAGATGGAGGGCCACTCTACCTGCGCTCACACTACGTGGCCCGGAGAAGTTATCACGCAGCAGAATTCAACACCCTCCCACTACACGTGTGTAGCCAAAAGAGGCGCTGGGCAGTGGGTGTTCTCAGCCCAAGAGCAGTCCTTGTTCTGGGCCGCACCTGCTCTGTGGTTCAAAGGTTCTCTGAGTCTGCTCCTTTGGAGGCATTTCAGAGCGGACGCTATCCCCGGGCTGCCGAAGCAAAGAGGCATAGCGGCCTTTCACACTGAAGGCATGGGCTTGTTTCCCATTCAGAGAGTGTATGTTGCCCCTCCCAGGCTGGAGGCGCGTTAGGTGACAGCCTTTGGGCCGTGCCCCTGGAAAATGCAAGGGGCTGTACCCGATTTGGGCTGCCTGGTGAAACCACTAGCAGTCACCAGCACCCTGAGTACCTTTCCTGAAGTCTGAGTCCTAGCTAGGTAAACTCGGCCTTCGGAGGCGAGAGGGGAGCAAACATGTTCAACTTGTGGGGAAAGTCTTGGACCAATGACCAGTATGCTTGTGCTTGGGCGAGGCTTAGGCAGGAGCTTTCCAACACAGGGTTTTGACCTTACCATAAGCCGTCCCTTTGGGCTGAAGCAGGCGGCGGGTCTGTGTGTATCACAGTCTGGGAAGGAGGGCCTCAGGTGAGTCTGCCAACTGACTGCCCTCCATCATAGCCAGCTGAGAAAATATGGCAAGGCTGATGGAACCCACTTACAGCGAAATGTTTCTCTTCAGAAGAGGAGATGTTGCTACCAAACGTCAGCAGCTCCTCAGAGTGCTGTTCTGGTGTAGACTAGGGCAAGCTCCCACGGTCCGAAGATTATGAACGACGGCTCTTTTCCAGTTGCTTCATCCGAGAGAGAGCCAGAAGGGCTGATCTCAACAAATAGGGCTGCACACCGCGAGTGCTTCGGGCAGGGCAGTCCTGAGCCAGTGTGCCACCTAAGGAATGAAAGCAAAGTTTCCTAGCCGCAGGAAAGCAGACCGAGGCCTGCTGTTTTCTCTAGGCGATTGACGTGAGCTTGAGGGTGAGGCCTGTACTACATTGTGGAAAAGCTCGGGGTCACGGCTGTCTTCCTCCCTCTCTCGGGCCCATGCCCTGGGCTCAGCCATGGGGGAATGCTGAGTGGGAGAGACTGCCTCTCTGCCGGACTCAGAAGGCTTCCTCCCTTTAGGGCAAGTCCGTTTGTGTCTTACTTCGTGGAGGAGGAATGAGGGCGCCCAGAGATATTCTGACATGAAATGCCTAACGACAGAGGATCTGGAGGAGCTGGTTTGTCAGTGGAAGGAGCCAAAAAGCCTGCATTCCTAAGGCCTCTCTGAGAACTGCCAAGACACTCTGCCGTCATAGGCCTAAGAACTGGAAATTGGGACGGCAAGGCAACACTTGGAATCCTAGGATGCACTGGAAGTGCGGCTCTCAAACTGGATTGGAAGAAGCTTCCAAGCATAGTGTTCTTTCATGTACCAAAGAGAACCCAAGTGTCTGAGGCTGCTAGCGGTGTTGCTGGAGAGAACTGGCATCCCCGTGGGCCTGTCGGCTCATTTGCTCTTTCTGACCCTCGAAGGAAAGTCTTCCAAAAAGCCTTTGGGACCCGCTTAGAGAGAACAGCTGCGAAGCTGATGCACAGAACTTTGACATAGAGACTAGGCCTGGGTCCCAAGCAGCCACCTATCTCTGGAGAGTACGTACCCCACCCAGGGATTCAAGCAGGGAGTTGGCCTTGTACAACTTACGCAGGACACTGGGAGGAGATGGAGGGCCACTCTACCTGCGCTCACACTACGTGGCCCGGAGAAGTTATCACGCAGCAGAATTCAACACCCTCCCACTACACGTGTGTAGCCAAAAGAGGCGCTGGGCAGTGGGTGTTCTCAGCCCAAGAGCAGTCCTTGTTCTGGGCCGCACCTGCTCTGTGGTTCAAAGGTTCTCTGAGTCTGCTCCTTTGGAGGCATTTCAGAGCGGACGCTATCCCCGGGCTGCCGAAGCAAAGAGGCATAGCGGCCTTTCACACTGAAGGCATGGGCTTGTTTCCCATTCAGAGAGTGTATGTTGCCCCTCCCAGGCTGGAGGCGCGTTAGGTGACACCCTTTGGGCCGTGCCCCTGGAAAATGCAAGCGGCTGTACCCGATTTGGGCTGCCTGGTGAAACCACTAGCAGTCACCAGCACCCTGAGTACCTTTCCTGAAGTCTGAGTCCTAGCTAGGTAAACTCGGCCTTCGGAGGCGAGAGGGGAGCAAACATGTTCAACTTGTGGGGAAAGTCTTGGACCAATGACCAGTATGCTTGTGCTTGGGCGAGGCTTAGGCAGGAGCTTTCCAACACAGGGTTTTGACCTTACCATAAGCCGTCCCTTTGGGCTGAAGCAGGCGGCGGGTCTGTGTGTATCACAGTCTGGGAAGGAGGGCCTCAGGTGAGTCTGCCAACTGACTGCCCTCCATCATAGCCAGCTGAGAAAATATGGCAAGGCTGATGGAACCCACTTACAGCGAAATGTTTCTCTTCAGAAGAGGAGATGTTGCTACCAAACGTCAGCAGCTCCTCAGAGTGCTGTTCTGGTGTAGACTAGGGCAAGCTCCCACGGTCCGAAGATTATGAACGACGGCTCTTTTCCAGTTGCTTCATCCGAGAGAGAGCCAGAAGGGCTGATCTCAACAAATAGGGCTGCACACCGCGAGTGCTTCGGGCAGGGCAGTCCTGAGCCAGTGTGCCACCTAAGGAATGAAAGCAAAGTTTCCTAGCCGCAGGAAAGCAGACCGAGGCCTGCTGTTTTCTCTAGGCGATTGACGTGAGCTTGAGGGTGAGGCCTGTACTACATTGTGGAAAAGCTCGGGGTCACGGCTGTCTTCCTCCCTCTCTCGGGCCCATGCCCTGGGCTCAGCCATGGGGGAATGCTGAGTGGGAGAGACTGCCTCTCTGCCGGACTCAGAAGGCTTCCTCCCTTTAGGGCAAGTCCGTTTGTGTCTTACTTCGTGGAGGAGGAATGAGGGCGCCCAGAGATATTCTGACATGAAATGCCTAACGACAGAGGATCTGGAGGAGCTGGTTTGTCAGTGGAAGGAGCCAAAAAGCCTGCATTCCTAAGGCCTCTCTGAGAACTGCCAAGACACTCTGCCGTCATAGGCCTAAGAACTGGAAATTGGGACGGCAAGGCAACACTTGGAATCCTAGGATGCACTGGAAGTGCGGCTCTCAAACTGGATTGGAAGAAGCTTCCAAGCATAGTGTTCTTTCATGTACCAAAGAGAACCCAAGTGTCTGAGGCTGCTAGCGGTGTTGCTGGAGAGAACTGGCATCCCCGTGGGCCTGTCGGCTCATTTGCTCTTTCTGACCCTCGAAGGAAAGTCTTCCAAAAAGCCTTTGGGACCCGCTTAGAGAGAACAGCTGCGAAGCTGATGCACAGAACTTTGACATAGAGACTAGCCCTGGGTCCCAAGCAGCCACCTATCTCTGGAGAGTACGTACCCCACCCAGGGATTCAAGCAGGGAGTTGGCCTTGTACAACTTACGCAGGACACTGGGAGGAGATGGAGGGCCACTCTACCTGCGCTCACACTACGTGGCCCGGAGAAGTTATCACGCAGCAGAATTCAACACCCTCCCACTACACGTGTGTAGCCAAAAGAGGCGCTGGGCAGTGGGTGTTCTCAGCCCAAGAGCAGTCCTTGTTCTGGGCCGCACCTGCTCTGTGGTTCAAAGGTTCTCTGAGTCTGCTCCTTTGGAGGCATTTCAGAGCGGACGCTATCCCCGGGCTGCCGAAGCAAAGAGGCATAGCGGCCTTTCACACTGAAGGCATGGGCTTGTTTCCCATTCAGAGAGTGTATGTTGCCCCTCCCAGGCTGGAGGCGCGTTAGGTGACACCCTTTGGGCCGTGCCCCTGGAAAATGCAAGGGGCTGTACCCGATTTGGGCTGCCTGGTGAAACCACTAGCAGTCACCAGCACCCTGAGTACCTTTCCTGAAGTCTGAGTCCTAGCTAGGTAAACTCGGCCTTCGGAGGCGAGAGGGGAGCAAACATGTTCAACTTGTGGGGAAAGTCTTGGACCAATGACCAGTATGCTTGTGCTTGGGCGAGGCTTAGGCAGGAGCTTTCCAACACAGGGTTTTGACCTTACCATAAGCCGTCCCTTTGGGCTGAAGCAGGCGGCGGGTCTGTGTGTATCACAGTCTGGGAAGGAGGGCCTCAGGTGAGTCTGCCAACTGACTGCCCTCCATCATAGCCAGCTGAGAAAATATGGCAAGGCTGATGGAACCCACTTACAGCGAAATGTTTCTCTTCAGAAGAGGAGATGTTGCTACCAAACGTCAGCAGCTCCTCAGAGTGCTGTTCTGGTGTAGACTAGGGCAAGCTCCCACGGTCCGAAGATTATGAACGACGGCTCTTTTCCAGTTGCTTCATCCGAGAGAGAGCCAGAAGGGCTGATCTCAACAAATAGGGCTGCACACCGCGAGTGCTTCGGGCAGGGCAGTCCTGAGCCAGTGTGCCACCTAAGGAATGAAAGCAAAGTTTCCTAGCCGCAGGAAAGCAGACCGAGGCCTGCTGTTTTCTCTAGGCGATTGACGTGAGCTTGAGGGTGAGGCCTGTACTACATTGTGGAAAAGCTCGGGGTCACGGCTGTCTTCCTCCCTCTCTCGGGCCCATGCCCTGGGCTCAGCCATGGGGGAATGCTGAGTGGGAGAGACTGCCTCTCTGCCGGACTCAGAAGGCTTCCTCCCTTTAGGGCAAGTCCGTTTGTGTCTTACTTCGTGGAGGAGGAATGAGGGCGCCCAGAGATATTCTGACATGAAATGCCTAACGACAGAGGATCTGGAGGAGCTGGTTTGTCAGTGGAAGGAGCCAAAAAGCCTGCATTCCTAAGGCCTCTCTGAGAACTGCCAAGACACTCTGCCGTCATAGGCCTAAGAACTGGAAATTGGGACGGCAAGGCAACACTTGGAATCCTAGGATGCACTGGAAGTGCGGCTCTCAAACTGGATTGGAAGAAGCTTCCAAGCATAGTGTTCTTTCATGTACCAAAGAGAACCCAAGTGTCTGAGGCTGCTAGCGGTGTTGCTGGAGAGAACTGGCATCCCCGTGGGCCTGTCGGCTCATTTGCTCTTTCTGACCCTCGAAGGAAAGTCTTCCAAAAAGCCTTTGGGACCCGCTTAGAGAGAACAGCTGCGAAGCTGATGCACAGAACTTTGACATAGAGACTAGCCCTGGGTCCCAAGCAGCCACCTATCTCTGGAGAGTACGTACCCCACCCAGGGATTCAAGCAGGGAGTTGGCCTTGTACAACTTACGCAGGACACTGGGAGGAGATGGAGGGCCACTCTACCTGCGCTCACACTACGTGGCCCGGAGAAGTTATCACGCAGCAGAATTCAACACCCTCCCACTACACGTGTGTAGCCAAAAGAGGCGCTGGGCAGTGGGTGTTCTCAGCCCAAGAGCAGTCCTTGTTCTGGGCCGCACCTGCTCTGTGGTTCAAAGGTTCTCTGAGTCTGCTCCTTTGGAGGCATTTCAGAGCGGACGCTATCCCCGGGCTGCCGAAGCAAAGAGGCATAGCGGCCTTTCACACTGAAGGCATGGGCTTGTTTCCCATTCAGAGAGTGTATGTTGCCCCTCCCAGGCTGGAGGCGCGTTAGGTGACACCCTTTGGGCCGTGCCCCTGGAAAATGCAAGCGGCTGTACCCGATTTGGGCTGCCTGGTGAAACCACTAGCAGTCACCAGCACCCTGAGTACCTTTCCTGAAGTCTGAGTCCTAGCTAGGTAAACTCGGCCTTCGGAGGCGAGAGGGGAGCAAACATGTTCAACTTGTGGGGAAAGTCTTGGACCAATGACCAGTATGCTTGTGCTTGGGCGAGGCTTAGGCAGGAGCTTTCCAACACAGGGTTTTGACCTTACCATAAGCCGTCCCTTTGGGCTGAAGCAGGCGGCGGGTCTGTGTGTATCACAGTCTGGGAAGGAGGGCCTCAGGTGAGTCTGCCAACTGACTGCCCTCCATCATAGCCAGCTGAGAAAATATGGCAAGGCTGATGGAACCCACTTACAGCGAAATGTTTCTCTTCAGAAGAGGAGATGTTGCTACCAAACGTCAGCAGCTCCTCAGAGTGCTGTTCTGGTGTAGACTAGGGCAAGCTCCCACGGTCCGAAGATTATGAACGACGGCTCTTTTCCAGTTGCTTCATCCGAGAGAGAGCCAGAAGGGCTGATCTCAACAAATAGGGCTGCACACCGCGAGTGCTTCGGGCAGGGCAGTCCTGAGCCAGTGTGCCACCTAAGGAATGAAAGCAAAGTTTCCTAGCCGCAGGAAAGCAGACCGAGGCCTGCTGTTTTCTCTAGGCGATTGACGTGAGCTTGAGGGTGAGGCCTGTACTACATTGTGGAAAAGCTCGGGGTCACGGCTGTCTTCCTCCCTCTCTCGGGCCCATGCCCTGGGCTCAGCCATGGGGGAATGCTGAGTGGGAGAGACTGCCTCTCTGCCGGACTCAGAAGGCTTCCTCCCTTTAGGGCAAGTCCGTTTGTGTCTTACTTCGTGGAGGAGGAATGAGGGCGCCCAGAGATATTCTGACATGAAATGCCTAACGACAGAGGATCTGGAGGAGCTGGTTTGTCAGTGGAAGGAGCCAAAAAGCCTGCATTCCTAAGGCCTCTCTGAGAACTGCCAAGACACTCTGCCGTCATAGGCCTAAGAACTGGAAATTGGGACGGCAAGGCAACACTTGGAATCCTAGGATGCACTGGAAGTGCGGCTCTCAAACTGGATTGGAAGAAGCTTCCAAGCATAGTGTTCTTTCATGTACCAAAGAGAACCCAAGTGTCTGAGGCTGCTAGCGGTGTTGCTGGAGAGAACTGGCATCCCCGTGGGCCTGTCGGCTCATTTGCTCTTTCTGACCCTCGAAGGAAAGTCTTCCAAAAAGCCTTTGGGACCCGCTTAGAGAGAACAGCTGCGAAGCTGATGCACAGAACTTTGACATAGAGACTAGGCCTGGGTCCCAAGCAGCCACCTATCTCTGGAGAGTACGTACCCCACCCAGGGATTCAAGCAGGGAGTTGGCCTTGTACAACTTACGCAGGACACTGGGAGGAGATGGAGGGCCACTCTACCTGCGCTCACACTACGTGGCCCGGAGAAGTTATCACGCAGCAGAATTCAACACCCTCCCACTACACGTGTGTAGCCAAAAGAGGCGCTGGGCAGTGGGTGTTCTCAGCCCAAGAGCAGTCCTTGTTCTGGGCCGCACCTGCTCTGTGGTTCAAAGGTTCTCTGAGTCTGCTCCTTTGGAGGCATTTCAGAGCGGACGCTATCCCCGGGCTGCCGAAGCAAAGAGGCATAGCGGCCTTTCACACTGAAGGCATGGGCTTGTTTCCCATTCAGAGAGTGTATGTTGCCCCTCCCAGGCTGGAGGCGCGTTAGGTGACAGCCTTTGGGCCGTGCCCCTGGAAAATGCAAGGGGCTGTACCCGATTTGGGCTGCCTGGTGAAACCACTAGCAGTCACCAGCACCCTGAGTACCTTTCCTGAAGTCTGAGTCCTAGCTAGGTAAACTCGGCCTTCGGAGGCGAGAGGGGAGCAAACATGTTCAACTTGTGGGGAAAGTCTTGGACCAATGACCAGTATGCTTGTGCTTGGGCGAGGCTTAGGCAGGAGCTTTCCAACACAGGGTTTTGACCTTACCATAAGCCGTCCCTTTGGGCTGAAGCAGGCGGCGGGTCTGTGTGTATCACAGTCTGGGAAGGAGGGCCTCAGGTGAGTCTGCCAACTGACTGCCCTCCATCATAGCCAGCTGAGAAAATATGGCAAGGCTGATGGAACCCACTTACAGCGAAATGTTTCTCTTCAGAAGAGGAGATGTTGCTACCAAACGTCAGCAGCTCCTCAGAGTGCTGTTCTGGTGTAGACTAGGGCAAGCTCCCACGGTCCGAAGATTATGAACGACGGCTCTTTTCCAGTTGCTTCATCCGAGAGAGAGCCAGAAGGGCTGATCTCAACAAATAGGGCTGCACACCGCGAGTGCTTCGGGCAGGGCAGTCCTGAGCCAGTGTGCCACCTAAGGAATGAAAGCAAAGTTTCCTAGCCGCAGGAAAGCAGACCGAGGCCTGCTGTTTTCTCTAGGCGATTGACGTGAGCTTGAGGGTGAGGCCTGTACTACATTGTGGAAAAGCTCGGGGTCACGGCTGTCTTCCTCCCTCTCTCGGGCCCATGCCCTGGGCTCAGCCATGGGGGAATGCTGAGTGGGAGAGACTGCCTCTCTGCCGGACTCAGAAGGCTTCCTCCCTTTAGGGCAAGTCCGTTTGTGTCTTACTTCGTGGAGGAGGAATGAGGGCGCCCAGAGATATTCTGACATGAAATGCCTAACGACAGAGGATCTGGAGGAGCTGGTTTGTCAGTGGAAGGAGCCAAAAAGCCTGCATTCCTAAGGCCTCTCTGAGAACTGCCAAGACACTCTGCCGTCATAGGCCTAAGAACTGGAAATTGGGACGGCAAGGCAACACTTGGAATCCTAGGATGCACTGGAAGTGCGGCTCTCAAACTGGATTGGAAGAAGCTTCCAAGCATAGTGTTCTTTCATGTACCAAAGAGAACCCAAGTGTCTGAGGCTGCTAGCGGTGTTGCTGGAGAGAACTGGCATCCCCGTGGGCCTGTCGGCTCATTTGCTCTTTCTGACCCTCGAAGGAAAGTCTTCCAAAAAGCCTTTGGGACCCGCTTAGAGAGAACAGCTGCGAAGCTGATGCACAGAACTTTGACATAGAGACTAGGCCTGGGTCCCAAGCAGCCACCTATCTCTGGAGAGTACGTACCCCACCCAGGGATTCAAGCAGGGAGTTGGCCTTGTACAACTTACGCAGGACACTGGGAGGAGATGGAGGGCCACTCTACCTGCGCTCACACTACGTGGCCCGGAGAAGTTATCACGCAGCAGAATTCAACACCCTCCCACTACACGTGTGTAGCCAAAAGAGGCGCTGGGCAGTGGGTGTTCTCAGCCCAAGAGCAGTCCTTGTTCTGGGCCGCACCTGCTCTGTGGTTCAAAGGTTCTCTGAGTCTGCTCCTTTGGAGGCATTTCAGAGCGGACGCTATCCCCGGGCTGCCGAAGCAAAGAGGCATAGCGGCCTTTCACACTGAAGGCATGGGCTTGTTTCCCATTCAGAGAGTGTATGTTGCCCCTCCCAGGCTGGAGGCGCGTTAGGTGACAGCCTTTGGGCCGTGCCCCTGGAAAATGCAAGCGGCTGTACCCGATTTGGGCTGCCTGGTGAAACCACTAGCAGTCACCAGCACCCTGAGTACCTTTCCTGAAGTCTGAGTCCTAGCTAGGTAAACTCGGCCTTCGGAGGCGAGAGGGGAGCAAACATGTTCAACTTGTGGGGAAAGTCTTGGACCAATGACCAGTATGCTTGTGCTTGGGCGAGGCTTAGGCAGGAGCTTTCCAACACAGGGTTTTGACCTTACCATAAGCCGTCCCTTTGGGCTGAAGCAGGCGGCGGGTCTGTGTGTATCACAGTCTGGGAAGGAGGGCCTCAGGTGAGTCTGCCAACTGACTGCCCTCCATCATAGCCAGCTGAGAAAATATGGCAAGGCTGATGGAACCCACTTACAGCGAAATGTTTCTCTTCAGAAGAGGAGATGTTGCTACCAAACGTCAGCAGCTCCTCAGAGTGCTGTTCTGGTGTAGACTAGGGCAAGCTCCCACGGTCCGAAGATTATGAACGACGGCTCTTTTCCAGTTGCTTCATCCGAGAGAGAGCCAGAAGGGCTGATCTCAACAAATAGGGCTGCACACCGCGAGTGCTTCGGGCAGGGCAGTCCTGAGCCAGTGTGCCACCTAAGGAATGAAAGCAAAGTTTCCTAGCCGCAGGAAAGCAGACCGAGGCCTGCTGTTTTCTCTAGGCGATTGACGTGAGCTTGAGGGTGAGGCCTGTACTACATTGTGGAAAAGCTCGGGGTCACGGCTGTCTTCCTCCCTCTCTCGGGCCCATGCCCTGGGCTCAGCCATGGGGGAATGCTGAGTGGGAGAGACTGCCTCTCTGCCGGACTCAGAAGGCTTCCTCCCTTTAGGGCAAGTCCGTTTGTGTCTTACTTCGTGGAGGAGGAATGAGGGCGCCCAGAGATATTCTGACATGAAATGCCTAACGACAGAGGATCTGGAGGAGCTGGTTTGTCAGTGGAAGGAGCCAAAAAGCCTGCATTCCTAAGGCCTCTCTGAGAACTGCCAAGACACTCTGCCGTCATAGGCCTAAGAACTGGAAATTGGGACGGCAAGGCAACACTTGGAATCCTAGGATGCACTGGAAGTGCGGCTCTCAAACTGGATTGGAAGAAGCTTCCAAGCATAGTGTTCTTTCATGTACCAAAGAGAACCCAAGTGTCTGAGGCTGCTAGCGGTGTTGCTGGAGAGAACTGGCATCCCCGTGGGCCTGTCGGCTCATTTGCTCTTTCTGACCCTCGAAGGAAAGTCTTCCAAAAAGCCTTTGGGACCCGCTTAGAGAGAACAGCTGCGAAGCTGATGCACAGAACTTTGACATAGAGACTAGCCCTGGGTCCCAAGCAGCCACCTATCTCTGGAGAGTACGTACCCCACCCAGGGATTCAAGCAGGGAGTTGGCCTTGTACAACTTACGCAGGACACTGGGAGGAGATGGAGGGCCACTCTACCTGCGCTCACACTACGTGGCCCGGAGAAGTTATCACGCAGCAGAATTCAACACCCTCCCACTACACGTGTGTAGCCAAAAGAGGCGCTGGGCAGTGGGTGTTCTCAGCCCAAGAGCAGTCCTTGTTCTGGGCCGCACCTGCTCTGTGGTTCAAAGGTTCTCTGAGTCTGCTCCTTTGGAGGCATTTCAGAGCGGACGCTATCCCCGGGCTGCCGAAGCAAAGAGGCATAGCGGCCTTTCACACTGAAGGCATGGGCTTGTTTCCCATTCAGAGAGTGTATGTTGCCCCTCCCAGGCTGGAGGCGCGTTAGGTGACAGCCTTTGGGCCGTGCCCCTGGAAAATGCAAGCGGCTGTACCCGATTTGGGCTGCCTGGTGAAACCACTAGCAGTCACCAGCACCCTGAGTACCTTTCCTGAAGTCTGAGTCCTAGCTAGGTAAACTCGGCCTTCGGAGGCGAGAGGGGAGCAAACATGTTCAACTTGTGGGGAAAGTCTTGGACCAATGACCAGTATGCTTGTGCTTGGGCGAGGCTTAGGCAGGAGCTTTCCAACACAGGGTTTTGACCTTACCATAAGCCGTCCCTTTGGGCTGAAGCAGGCGGCGGGTCTGTGTGTATCACAGTCTGGGAAGGAGGGCCTCAGGTGAGTCTGCCAACTGACTGCCCTCCATCATAGCCAGCTGAGAAAATATGGCAAGGCTGATGGAACCCACTTACAGCGAAATGTTTCTCTTCAGAAGAGGAGATGTTGCTACCAAACGTCAGCAGCTCCTCAGAGTGCTGTTCTGGTGTAGACTAGGGCAAGCTCCCACGGTCCGAAGATTATGAACGACGGCTCTTTTCCAGTTGCTTCATCCGAGAGAGAGCCAGAAGGGCTGATCTCAACAAATAGGGCTGCACACCGCGAGTGCTTCGGGCAGGGCAGTCCTGAGCCAGTGTGCCACCTAAGGAATGAAAGCAAAGTTTCCTAGCCGCAGGAAAGCAGACCGAGGCCTGCTGTTTTCTCTAGGCGATTGACGTGAGCTTGAGGGTGAGGCCTGTACTACATTGTGGAAAAGCTCGGGGTCACGGCTGTCTTCCTCCCTCTCTCGGGCCCATGCCCTGGGCTCAGCCATGGGGGAATGCTGAGTGGGAGAGACTGCCTCTCTGCCGGACTCAGAAGGCTTCCTCCCTTTAGGGCAAGTCCGTTTGTGTCTTACTTCGTGGAGGAGGAATGAGGGCGCCCAGAGATATTCTGACATGAAATGCCTAACGACAGAGGATCTGGAGGAGCTGGTTTGTCAGTGGAAGGAGCCAAAAAGCCTGCATTCCTAAGGCCTCTCTGAGAACTGCCAAGACACTCTGCCGTCATAGGCCTAAGAACTGGAAATTGGGACGGCAAGGCAACACTTGGAATCCTAGGATGCACTGGAAGTGCGGCTCTCAAACTGGATTGGAAGAAGCTTCCAAGCATAGTGTTCTTTCATGTACCAAAGAGAACCCAAGTGTCTGAGGCTGCTAGCGGTGTTGCTGGAGAGAACTGGCATCCCCGTGGGCCTGTCGGCTCATTTGCTCTTTCTGACCCTCGAAGGAAAGTCTTCCAAAAAGCCTTTGGGACCCGCTTAGAGAGAACAGCTGCGAAGCTGATGCACAGAACTTTGACATAGAGACTAGCCCTGGGTCCCAAGCAGCCACCTATCTCTGGAGAGTACGTACCCCACCCAGGGATTCAAGCAGGGAGTTGGCCTTGTACAACTTACGCAGGACACTGGGAGGAGATGGAGGGCCACTCTACCTGCGCTCACACTACGTGGCCCGGAGAAGTTATCACGCAGCAGAATTCAACACCCTCCCACTACACGTGTGTAGCCAAAAGAGGCGCTGGGCAGTGGGTGTTCTCAGCCCAAGAGCAGTCCTTGTTCTGGGCCGCACCTGCTCTGTGGTTCAAAGGTTCTCTGAGTCTGCTCCTTTGGAGGCATTTCAGAGCGGACGCTATCCCCGGGCTGCCGAAGCAAAGAGGCATAGCGGCCTTTCACACTGAAGGCATGGGCTTGTTTCCCATTCAGAGAGTGTATGTTGCCCCTCCCAGGCTGGAGGCGCGTTAGGTGACACCCTTTGGGCCGTGCCCCTGGAAAATGCAAGGGGCTGCACCCGATTTGGGCTGCCTGGTGAAACCACTAGCAGTCACCAGCACCCTGAGTACCTTTCCTGAAGTCTGAGTCCTAGCTAGGTAAACTCGGCCTTCGGAGGCGAGAGGGGAGCAAACATGTTCAACTTGTGGGGAAAGTCTTGGACCAATGACCAGTATGCTTGTGCTTGGGCGAGGCTTAGGCAGGAGCTTTCCAACACAGGGTTTTGACCTTACCATAAGCCGTCCCTTTGGGCTGAAGCAGGCGGCGGGTCTGTGTGTATCACAGTCTGGGAAGGAGGGCCTCAGGTGAGTCTGCCAACTGACTGCCCTCCATCATAGCCAGCTGAGAAAATATGGCAAGGCTGATGGAACCCACTTACAGCGAAATGTTTCTCTTCAGAAGAGGAGATGTTGCTACCAAACGTCAGCAGCTCCTCAGAGTGCTGTTCTGGTGTAGACTAGGGCAAGCTCCCACGGTCCGAAGATTATGAACGACGGCTCTTTTCCAGTTGCTTCATCCGAGAGAGAGCCAGAAGGGCTGATCTCAACAAATAGGGCTGCACACCGCGAGTGCTTCGGGCAGGGCAGTCCTGAGCCAGTGTGCCACCTAAGGAATGAAAGCAAAGTTTCCTAGCCGCAGGAAAGCAGACCGAGGCCTGCTGTTTTCTCTAGGCGATTGACGTGAGCTTGAGGGTGAGGCCTGTACTACATTGTGGAAAAGCTCGGGGTCACGGCTGTCTTCCTCCCTCTCTCGGGCCCATGCCCTGGGCTCAGCCATGGGGGAATGCTGAGTGGGAGAGACTGCCTCTCTGCCGGACTCAGAAGGCTTCCTCCCTTTAGGGCAAGTCCGTTTGTGTCTTACTTCGTGGAGGAGGAATGAGGGCGCCCAGAGATATTCTGACATGAAATGCCTAACGACAGAGGATCTGGAGGAGCTGGTTTGTCAGTGGAAGGAGCCAAAAAGCCTGCATTCCTAAGGCCTCTCTGAGAACTGCCAAGACACTCTGCCGTCATAGGCCTAAGAACTGGAAATTGGGACGGCAAGGCAACACTTGGAATCCTAGGATGCACTGGAAGTGCGGCTCTCAAACTGGATTGGAAGAAGCTTCCAAGCATAGTGTTCTTTCATGTACCAAAGAGAACCCAAGTGTCTGAGGCTGCTAGCGGTGTTGCTGGAGAGAACTGGCATCCCCGTGGGCCTGTCGGCTCATTTGCTCTTTCTGACCCTCGAAGGAAAGTCTTCCAAAAAGCCTTTGGGACCCGCTTAGAGAGAACAGCTGCGAAGCTGATGCACAGAACTTTGACATAGAGACTAGCCCTGGGTCCCAAGCAGCCACCTATCTCTGGAGAGTACGTACCCCACCCAGGGATTCAAGCAGGGAGTTGGCCTTGTACAACTTACGCAGGACACTGGGAGGAGATGGAGGGCCACTCTACCTGCGCTCACACTACGTGGCCCGGAGAAGTTATCACGCAGCAGAATTCAACACCCTCCCACTACACGTGTGTAGCCAAAAGAGGCGCTGGGCAGTGGGTGTTCTCAGCCCAAGAGCAGTCCTTGTTCTGGGCCGCACCTGCTCTGTGGTTCAAAGGTTCTCTGAGTCTGCTCCTTTGGAGGCATTTCAGAGCGGACGCTATCCCCGGGCTGCCGAAGCAAAGAGGCATAGCGGCCTTTCACACTGAAGGCATGGGCTTGTTTCCCATTCAGAGAGTGTATGTTGCCCCTCCCAGGCTGGAGGCGCGTTAGGTGACACCCTTTGGGCCGTGCCCCTGGAAAATGCAAGGGGCTGTACCCGATTTGGGCTGCCTGGTGAAACCACTAGCAGTCACCAGCACCCTGAGTACCTTTCCTGAAGTCTGAGTCCTAGCTAGGTAAACTCGGCCTTCGGAGGCGAGAGGGGAGCAAACATGTTCAACTTGTGGGGAAAGTCTTGGACCAATGACCAGTATGCTTGTGCTTGGGCGAGGCTTAGGCAGGAGCTTTCCAACACAGGGTTTTGACCTTACCATAAGCCGTCCCTTTGGGCTGAAGCAGGCGGCGGGTCTGTGTGTATCACAGTCTGGGAAGGAGGGCCTCAGGTGAGTCTGCCAACTGACTGCCCTCCATCATAGCCAGCTGAGAAAATATGGCAAGGCTGATGGAACCCACCTACAGCGAAATGTTTCTCTTCAGAAGAGGAGATGTTGCTACCAAACGTCAGCAGCTCCTCAGAGTGCTGTTCTGGTGTAGACTAGGGCAAGCTCCCACGGTCCGAAGATTATGAACGACGGCTCTTTTCCAGTTGCTTCATCCGAGAGAGAGCCAGAAGGGCTGATCTCAACAAATAGGGCTGCACACCGCGAGTGCTTCGGGCAGGGCAGTCCTGAGCCAGTGTGCCACCTAAGGAATGAAAGCAAAGTTTCCTAGCCGCAGGAAAGCAGACCGAGGCCTGCTGTTTTCTCTAGGCGATTGACGTGAGCTTGAGGGTGAGGCCTGTACTACATTGTGGAAAAGCTCGGGGTCACGGCTGTCTTCCTCCCTCTCTCGGGCCCATGCCCTGGGCTCAGCCATGGGGGAATGCTGAGTGGGAGAGACTGCCTCTCTGCCGGACTCAGAAGGCTTCCTCCCTTTAGGGCAAGTCCGTTTGTGTCTTACTTCGTGGAGGAGGAATGAGGGCGCCCAGAGATATTCTGACATGAAATGCCTAACGACAGAGGATCTGGAGGAGCTGGTTTGTCAGTGGAAGGAGCCAAAAAGCCTGCATTCCTAAGGCCTCTCTGAGAACTGCCAAGACACTCTGCCGTCATAGGCCTAAGAACTGGAAATTGGGACGGCAAGGCAACACTTGGAATCCTAGGATGCACTGGAAGTGCGGCTCTCAAACTGGATTGGAAGAAGCTTCCAAGCATAGTGTTCTTTCATGTACCAAAGAGAACCCAAGTGTCTGAGGCTGCTAGCGGTGTTGCTGGAGAGAACTGGCATCCCCGTGGGCCTGTCGGCTCATTTGCTCTTTCTGACCCTCGAAGGAAAGTCTTCCAAAAAGCCTTTGGGACCCGCTTAGAGAGAACAGCTGCGAAGCTGATGCACAGAACTTTGACATAGAGACTAGCCCTGGGTCCCAAGCAGCCACCTACCTCTGGAGAGTACGTACCCCACCCAGGGATTCAAGCAGGGAGTTGGCCTTGTACAACTTACGCAGGACACTGGGAGGAGATGGAGGGCCACTCTACCTGCGCTCACACTACGTGGCCCGGAGAAGTTATCACGCAGCAGAATTCAACACCCTCCCACTACACGTGTGTAGCCAAAAGAGGCGCTGGGCAGTGGGTGTTCTCAGCCCAAGAGCAGTCCTTGTTCTGGGCCGCACCTGCTCTGTGGTTCAAAGGTTCTCTGAGTCTGCTCCTTTGGAGGCATTTCAGAGCGGACGCTATCCCCGGGCTGCCGAAGCAAAGAGGCATAGCGGCCTTTCACACTGAAGGCATGGGCTTGTTTCCCATTCAGAGAGTGTATGTTGCCCCTCCCAGGCTGGAGGCGCGTTAGGTGACACCCTTTGGGCCGTGCCCCTGGAAAATGCAAGGGGCTGTACCCGATTTGGGCTGCCTGGTGAAACCACTAGCAGTCACCAGCACCCTGAGTACCTTTCCTGAAGTCTGAGTCCTAGCTAGGTAAACTCGGCCTTCGGAGGCGAGAGGGGAGCAAACATGTTCAACTTGTGGGGAAAGTCTTGGACCAATGACCAGTATGCTTGTGCTTGGGCGAGGCTTAGGCAGGAGCTTTCCAACACAGGGTTTTGACCTTACCATAAGCCGTCCCTTTGGGCTGAAGCAGGCGGCGGGTCTGTGTGTATCACAGTCTGGGAAGGAGGGCCTCAGGTGAGTCTGCCAACTGACTGCCCTCCATCATAGCCAGCTGAGAAAATATGGCAAGGCTGATGGAACCCACCTACAGCGAAATGTTTCTCTTCAGAAGAGGAGATGTTGCTACCAAACGTCAGCAGCTCCTCAGAGTGCTGTTCTGGTGTAGACTAGGGCAAGCTCCCACGGTCCGAAGATTATGAACGACGGCTCTTTTCCAGTTGCTTCATCCGAGAGAGAGCCAGAAGGGCTGATCTCAACAAATAGGGCTGCACACCGCGAGTGCTTCGGGCAGGGCAGTCCTGAGCCAGTGTGCCACCTAAGGAATGAAAGCAAAGTTTCCTAGCCGCAGGAAAGCAGACCGAGGCCTGCTGTTTTCTCTAGGCGATTGACGTGAGCTTGAGGGTGAGGCCTGTACTACATTGTGGAAAAGCTCGGGGTCACGGCTGTCTTCCTCCCTCTCTCGGGCCCATGCCCTGGGCTCAGCCATGGGGGAATGCTGAGTGGGAGAGACTGCCTCTCTGCCGGACTCAGAAGGCTTCCTCCCTTTAGGGCAAGTCCGTTTGTGTCTTACTTCGTGGAGGAGGAATGAGGGCGCCCAGAGATATTCTGACATGAAATGCCTAACGACAGAGGATCTGGAGGAGCTGGTTTGTCAGTGGAAGGAGCCAAAAAGCCTGCATTCCTAAGGCCTCTCTGAGAACTGCCAAGACACTCTGCCGTCATAGGCCTAAGAACTGGAAATTGGGACGGCAAGGCAACACTTGGAATCCTAGGATGCACTGGAAGTGCGGCTCTCAAACTGGATTGGAAGAAGCTTCCAAGCATAGTGTTCTTTCATGTACCAAAGAGAACCCAAGTGTCTGAGGCTGCTAGCGGTGTTGCTGGAGAGAACTGGCATCCCCGTGGGCCTGTCGGCTCATTTGCTCTTTCTGACCCTCGAAGGAAAGTCTTCCAAAAAGCCTTTGGGACCCGCTTAGAGAGAACAGCTGCGAAGCTGATGCACAGAACTTTGACATAGAGACTAGCCCTGGGTCCCAAGCAGCCACCTACCTCTGGAGAGTACGTACCCCACCCAGGGATTCAAGCAGGGAGTTGGCCTTGTACAACTTACGCAGGACACTGGGAGGAGATGGAGGGCCACTCTACCTGCGCTCACACTACGTGGCCCGGAGAAGTTATCACGCAGCAGAATTCAACACCCTCCCACTACACGTGTGTAGCCAAAAGAGGCGCTGGGCAGTGGGTGTTCTCAGCCCAAGAGCAGTCCTTGTTCTGGGCCGCACCTGCTCTGTGGTTCAAAGGTTCTCTGAGTCTGCTCCTTTGGAGGCATTTCAGAGCGGACGCTATCCCCGGGCTGCCGAAGCAAAGAGGCATAGCGGCCTTTCACACTGAAGGCATGGGCTTGTTTCCCATTCAGAGAGTGTATGTTGCCCCTCCCAGGCTGGAGGCGCGTTAGGTGACACCCTTTGGGCCGTGCCCCTGGAAAATGCAAGGGGCTGTACCCGATTTGGGCTGCCTGGTGAAACCACTAGCAGTCACCAGCACCCTGAGTACCTTTCCTGAAGTCTGAGTCCTAGCTAGGTAAACTCGGCCTTCGGAGGCGAGAGGGGAGCAAACATGTTCAACTTGTGGGGAAAGTCTTGGACCAATGACCAGTATGCTTGTGCTTGGGCGAGGCTTAGGCAGGAGCTTTCCAACACAGGGTTTTGACCTTACCATAAGCCGTCCCTTTGGGCTGAAGCAGGCGGCGGGTCTGTGTGTATCACAGTCTGGGAAGGAGGGCCTCAGGTGAGTCTGCCAACTGACTGCCCTCCATCATAGCCAGCTGAGAAAATATGGCAAGGCTGATGGAACCCACTTACAGCGAAATGTTTCTCTTCAGAAGAGGAGATGTTGCTACCAAACGTCAGCAGCTCCTCAGAGTGCTGTTCTGGTGTAGACTAGGGCAAGCTCCCACGGTCCGAAGATTATGAACGACGGCTCTTTTCCAGTTGCTTCATCCGAGAGAGAGCCAGAAGGGCTGATCTCAACAAATAGGGCTGCACACCGCGAGTGCTTCGGGCAGGGCAGTCCTGAGCCAGTGTGCCACCTAAGGAATGAAAGCAAAGTTTCCTAGCCGCAGGAAAGCAGACCGAGGCCTGCTGTTTTCTCTAGGCGATTGACGTGAGCTTGAGGGTGAGGCCTGTACTACATTGTGGAAAAGCTCGGGGTCACGGCTGTCTTCCTCCCTCTCTCGGGCCCATGCCCTGGGCTCAGCCATGGGGGAATGCTGAGTGGGAGAGACTGCCTCTCTGCCGGACTCAGAAGGCTTCCTCCCTTTAGGGCAAGTCCGTTTGTGTCTTACTTCGTGGAGGAGGAATGAGGGCGCCCAGAGATATTCTGACATGAAATGCCTAACGACAGAGGATCTGGAGGAGCTGGTTTGTCAGTGGAAGGAGCCAAAAAGCCTGCATTCCTAAGGCCTCTCTGAGAACTGCCAAGACACTCTGCCGTCATAGGCCTAAGAACTGGAAATTGGGACGGCAAGGCAACACTTGGAATCCTAGGATGCACTGGAAGTGCGGCTCTCAAACTGGATTGGAAGAAGCTTCCAAGCATAGTGTTCTTTCATGTACCAAAGAGAACCCAAGTGTCTGAGGCTGCTAGCGGTGTTGCTGGAGAGAACTGGCATCCCCGTGGGCCTGTCGGCTCATTTGCTCTTTCTGACCCTCGAAGGAAAGTCTTCCAAAAAGCCTTTGGGACCCGCTTAGAGAGAACAGCTGCGAAGCTGATGCACAGAACTTTGACATAGAGACTAGGCCTGGGTCCCAAGCAGCCACCTATCTCTGGAGAGTACGTACCCCACCCAGGGATTCAAGCAGGGAGTTGGCCTTGTACAACTTACGCAGGACACTGGGAGGAGATGGAGGGCCACTCTACCTGCGCTCACACTACGTGGCCCGGAGAAGTTATCACGCAGCAGAATTCAACACCCTCCCACTACACGTGTGTAGCCAAAAGAGGCGCTGGGCAGTGGGTGTTCTCAGCCCAAGAGCAGTCCTTGTTCTGGGCCGCACCTGCTCTGTGGTTCAAAGGTTCTCTGAGTCTGCTCCTTTGGAGGCATTTCAGAGCGGACGCTATCCCCGGGCTGCCGAAGCAAAGAGGCATAGCGGCCTTTCACACTGAAGGCATGGGCTTGTTTCCCATTCAGAGAGTGTATGTTGCCCCTCCCAGGCTGGAGGCGCGTTAGGTGACAGCCTTTGGGCCGTGCCCCTGGAAAATGCAAGCGGCTGTACCCGATTTGGGCTGCCTGGTGAAACCACTAGCAGTCACCAGCACCCTGAGTACCTTTCCTGAAGTCTGAGTCCTAGCTAGGTAAACTCGGCCTTCGGAGGCGAGAGGGGAGCAAACATGTTCAACTTGTGGGGAAAGTCTTGGACCAATGACCAGTATGCTTGTGCTTGGGCGAGGCTTAGGCAGGAGCTTTCCAACACAGGGTTTTGACCTTACCATAAGCCGTCCCTTTGGGCTGAAGCAGGCGGCGGGTCTGTGTGTATCACAGTCTGGGAAGGAGGGCCTCAGGTGAGTCTGCCAACTGACTGCCCTCCATCATAGCCAGCTGAGAAAATATGGCAAGGCTGATGGAACCCACTTACAGCGAAATGTTTCTCTTCAGAAGAGGAGATGTTGCTACCAAACGTCAGCAGCTCCTCAGAGTGCTGTTCTGGTGTAGACTAGGGCAAGCTCCCACGGTCCGAAGATTATGAACGACGGCTCTTTTCCAGTTGCTTCATCCGAGAGAGAGCCAGAAGGGCTGATCTCAACAAATAGGGCTGCACACCGCGAGTGCTTCGGGCAGGGCAGTCCTGAGCCAGTGTGCCACCTAAGGAATGAAAGCAAAGTTTCCTAGCCGCAGGAAAGCAGACCGAGGCCTGCTGTTTTCTCTAGGCGATTGACGTGAGCTTGAGGGTGAGGCCTGTACTACATTGTGGAAAAGCTCGGGGTCACGGCTGTCTTCCTCCCTCTCTCGGGCCCATGCCCTGGGCTCAGCCATGGGGGAATGCTGAGTGGGAGAGACTGCCTCTCTGCCGGACTCAGAAGGCTTCCTCCCTTTAGGGCAAGTCCGTTTGTGTCTTACTTCGTGGAGGAGGAATGAGGGCGCCCAGAGATATTCTGACATGAAATGCCTAACGACAGAGGATCTGGAGGAGCTGGTTTGTCAGTGGAAGGAGCCAAAAAGCCTGCATTCCTAAGGCCTCTCTGAGAACTGCCAAGACACTCTGCCGTCATAGGCCTAAGAACTGGAAATTGGGACGGCAAGGCAACACTTGGAATCCTAGGATGCACTGGAAGTGCGGCTCTCAAACTGGATTGGAAGAAGCTTCCAAGCATAGTGTTCTTTCATGTACCAAAGAGAACCCAAGTGTCTGAGGCTGCTAGCGGTGTTGCTGGAGAGAACTGGCATCCCCGTGGGCCTGTCGGCTCATTTGCTCTTTCTGACCCTCGAAGGAAAGTCTTCCAAAAAGCCTTTGGGACCCGCTTAGAGAGAACAGCTGCGAAGCTGATGCACAGAACTTTGACATAGAGACTAGCCCTGGGTCCCAAGCAGCCACCTATCTCTGGAGAGTACGTACCCCACCCAGGGATTCAAGCAGGGAGTTGGCCTTGTACAACTTACGCAGGACACTGGGAGGAGATGGAGGGCCACTCTACCTGCGCTCACACTACGTGGCCCGGAGAAGTTATCACGCAGCAGAATTCAACACCCTCCCACTACACGTGTGTAGCCAAAAGAGGCGCTGGGCAGTGGGTGTTCTCAGCCCAAGAGCAGTCCTTGTTCTGGGCCGCACCTGCTCTGTGGTTCAAAGGTTCTCTGAGTCTGCTCCTTTGGAGGCATTTCAGAGCGGACGCTATCCCCGGGCTGCCGAAGCAAAGAGGCATAGCGGCCTTTCACACTGAAGGCATGGGCTTGTTTCCCATTCAGAGAGTGTATGTTGCCCCTCCCAGGCTGGAGGCGCGTTAGGTGACAGCCTTTGGGCCGTGCCCCTGGAAAATGCAAGGGGCTGTACCCGATTTGGGCTGCCTGGTGAAACCACTAGCAGTCACCAGCACCCTGAGTACCTTTCCTGAAGTCTGAGTCCTAGCTAGGTAAACTCGGCCTTCGGAGGCGAGAGGGGAGCAAACATGTTCAACTTGTGGGGAAAGTCTTGGACCAATGACCAGTATGCTTGTGCTTGGGCGAGGCTTAGGCAGGAGCTTTCCAACACAGGGTTTTGACCTTACCATAAGCCGTCCCTTTGGGCTGAAGCAGGCGGCGGGTCTGTGTGTATCACAGTCTGGGAAGGAGGGCCTCAGGTGAGTCTGCCAACTGACTGCCCTCCATCATAGCCAGCTGAGAAAATATGGCAAGGCTGATGGAACCCACTTACAGCGAAATGTTTCTCTTCAGAAGAGGAGATGTTGCTACCAAACGTCAGCAGCTCCTCAGAGTGCTGTTCTGGTGTAGACTAGGGCAAGCTCCCACGGTCCGAAGATTATGAACGACGGCTCTTTTCCAGTTGCTTCATCCGAGAGAGAGCCAGAAGGGCTGATCTCAACAAATAGGGCTGCACACCGCGAGTGCTTCGGGCAGGGCAGTCCTGAGCCAGTGTGCCACCTAAGGAATGAAAGCAAAGTTTCCTAGCCGCAGGAAAGCAGACCGAGGCCTGCTGTTTTCTCTAGGCGATTGACGTGAGCTTGAGGGTGAGGCCTGTACTACATTGTGGAAAAGCTCGGGGTCACGGCTGTCTTCCTCCCTCTCTCGGGCCCATGCCCTGGGCTCAGCCATGGGGGAATGCTGAGTGGGAGAGACTGCCTCTCTGCCGGACTCAGAAGGCTTCCTCCCTTTAGGGCAAGTCCGTTTGTGTCTTACTTCGTGGAGGAGGAATGAGGGCGCCCAGAGATATTCTGACATGAAATGCCTAACGACAGAGGATCTGGAGGAGCTGGTTTGTCAGTGGAAGGAGCCAAAAAGCCTGCATTCCTAAGGCCTCTCTGAGAACTGCCAAGACACTCTGCCGTCATAGGCCTAAGAACTGGAAATTGGGACGGCAAGGCAACACTTGGAATCCTAGGATGCACTGGAAGTGCGGCTCTCAAACTGGATTGGAAGAAGCTTCCAAGCATAGTGTTCTTTCATGTACCAAAGAGAACCCAAGTGTCTGAGGCTGCTAGCGGTGTTGCTGGAGAGAACTGGCATCCCCGTGGGCCTGTCGGCTCATTTGCTCTTTCTGACCCTCGAAGGAAAGTCTTCCAAAAAGCCTTTGGGACCCGCTTAGAGAGAACAGCTGCGAAGCTGATGCACAGAACTTTGACATAGAGACTAGCCCTGGGTCCCAAGCAGCCACCTATCTCTGGAGAGTACGTACCCCACCCAGGGATTCAAGCAGGGAGTTGGCCTTGTACAACTTACGCAGGACACTGGGAGGAGATGGAGGGCCACTCTACCTGCGCTCACACTACGTGGCCCGGAGAAGTTATCACGCAGCAGAATTCAACACCCTCCCACTACACGTGTGTAGCCAAAAGAGGCGCTGGGCAGTGGGTGTTCTCAGCCCAAGAGCAGTCCTTGTTCTGGGCCGCACCTGCTCTGTGGTTCAAAGGTTCTCTGAGTCTGCTCCTTTGGAGGCATTTCAGAGCGGACGCTATCCCCGGGCTGCCGAAGCAAAGAGGCATAGCGGCCTTTCACACTGAAGGCATGGGCTTGTTTCCCATTCAGAGAGTGTATGTTGCCCCTCCCAGGCTGGAGGCGCGTTAGGTGACAGCCTTTGGGCCGTGCCCCTGGAAAATGCAAGGGGCTGTACCCGATTTGGGCTGCCTGGTGAAACCACTAGCAGTCACCAGCACCCTGAGTACCTTTCCTGAAGTCTGAGTCCTAGCTAGGTAAACTCGGCCTTCGGAGGCGAGAGGGGAGCAAACATGTTCAACTTGTGGGGAAAGTCTTGGACCAATGACCAGTATGCTTGTGCTTGGGCGAGGCTTAGGCAGGAGCTTTCCAACACAGGGTTTTGACCTTACCATAAGCCGTCCCTTTGGGCTGAAGCAGGCGGCGGGTCTGTGTGTATCACAGTCTGGGAAGGAGGGCCTCAGGTGAGTCTGCCAACTGACTGCCCTCCATCATAGCCAGCTGAGAAAATATGGCAAGGCTGATGGAACCCACTTACAGCGAAATGTTTCTCTTCAGAAGAGGAGATGTTGCTACCAAACGTCAGCAGCTCCTCAGAGTGCTGTTCTGGTGTAGACTAGGGCAAGCTCCCACGGTCCGAAGATTATGAACGACGGCTCTTTTCCAGTTGCTTCATCCGAGAGAGAGCCAGAAGGGCTGATCTCAACAAATAGGGCTGCACACCGCGAGTGCTTCGGGCAGGGCAGTCCTGAGCCAGTGTGCCACCTAAGGAATGAAAGCAAAGTTTCCTAGCCGCAGGAAAGCAGACCGAGGCCTGCTGTTTTCTCTAGGCGATTGACGTGAGCTTGAGGGTGAGGCCTGTACTACATTGTGGAAAAGCTCGGGGTCACGGCTGTCTTCCTCCCTCTCTCGGGCCCATGCCCTGGGCTCAGCCATGGGGGAATGCTGAGTGGGAGAGACTGCCTCTCTGCCGGACTCAGAAGGCTTCCTCCCTTTAGGGCAAGTCCGTTTGTGTCTTACTTCGTGGAGGAGGAATGAGGGCGCCCAGAGATATTCTGACATGAAATGCCTAACGACAGAGGATCTGGAGGAGCTGGTTTGTCAGTGGAAGGAGCCAAAAAGCCTGCATTCCTAAGGCCTCTCTGAGAACTGCCAAGACACTCTGCCGTCATAGGCCTAAGAACTGGAAATTGGGACGGCAAGGCAACACTTGGAATCCTAGGATGCACTGGAAGTGCGGCTCTCAAACTGGATTGGAAGAAGCTTCCAAGCATAGTGTTCTTTCATGTACCAAAGAGAACCCAAGTGTCTGAGGCTGCTAGCGGTGTTGCTGGAGAGAACTGGCATCCCCGTGGGCCTGTCGGCTCATTTGCTCTTTCTGACCCTCGAAGGAAAGTCTTCCAAAAAGCCTTTGGGACCCGCTTAGAGAGAACAGCTGCGAAGCTGATGCACAGAACTTTGACATAGAGACTAGGCCTGGGTCCCAAGCAGCCACCTATCTCTGGAGAGTACGTACCCCACCCAGGGATTCAAGCAGGGAGTTGGCCTTGTACAACTTACGCAGGACACTGGGAGGAGATGGAGGGCCACTCTACCTGCGCTCACACTACGTGGCCCGGAGAAGTTATCACGCAGCAGAATTCAACACCCTCCCACTACACGTGTGTAGCCAAAAGAGGCGCTGGGCAGTGGGTGTTCTCAGCCCAAGAGCAGTCCTTGTTCTGGGCCGCACCTGCTCTGTGGTTCAAAGGTTCTCTGAGTCTGCTCCTTTGGAGGCATTTCAGAGCGGACGCTATCCCCGGGCTGCCGAAGCAAAGAGGCATAGCGGCCTTTCACACTGAAGGCATGGGCTTGTTTCCCATTCAGAGAGTGTATGTTGCCCCTCCCAGGCTGGAGGCGCGTTAGGTGACACCCTTTGGGCCGTGCCCCTGGAAAATGCAAGGGGCTGTACCCGATTTGGGCTGCCTGGTGAAACCACTAGCAGTCACCAGCACCCTGAGTACCTTTCCTGAAGTCTGAGTCCTAGCTAGGTAAACTCGGCCTTCGGAGGCGAGAGGGGAGCAAACATGTTCAACTTGTGGGGAAAGTCTTGGACCAATGACCAGTATGCTTGTGCTTGGGCGAGGCTTAGGCAGGAGCTTTCCAACACAGGGTTTTGACCTTACCATAAGCCGTCCCTTTGGGCTGAAGCAGGCGGCGGGTCTGTGTGTATCACAGTCTGGGAAGGAGGGCCTCAGGTGAGTCTGCCAACTGACTGCCCTCCATCATAGCCAGCTGAGAAAATATGGCAAGGCTGATGGAACCCACTTACAGCGAAATGTTTCTCTTCAGAAGAGGAGATGTTGCTACCAAACGTCAGCAGCTCCTCAGAGTGCTGTTCTGGTGTAGACTAGGGCAAGCTCCCACGGTCCGAAGATTATGAACGACGGCTCTTTTCCAGTTGCTTCATCCGAGAGAGAGCCAGAAGGGCTGATCTCAACAAATAGGGCTGCACACCGCGAGTGCTTCGGGCAGGGCAGTCCTGAGCCAGTGTGCCACCTAAGGAATGAAAGCAAAGTTTCCTAGCCGCAGGAAAGCAGACCGAGGCCTGCTGTTTTCTCTAGGCGATTGACGTGAGCTTGAGGGTGAGGCCTGTACTACATTGTGGAAAAGCTCGGGGTCACGGCTGTCTTCCTCCCTCTCTCGGGCCCATGCCCTGGGCTCAGCCATGGGGGAATGCTGAGTGGGAGAGACTGCCTCTCTGCCGGACTCAGAAGGCTTCCTCCCTTTAGGGCAAGTCCGTTTGTGTCTTACTTCGTGGAGGAGGAATGAGGGCGCCCAGAGATATTCTGACATGAAATGCCTAACGACAGAGGATCTGGAGGAGCTGGTTTGTCAGTGGAAGGAGCCAAAAAGCCTGCATTCCTAAGGCCTCTCTGAGAACTGCCAAGACACTCTGCCGTCATAGGCCTAAGAACTGGAAATTGGGACGGCAAGGCAACACTTGGAATCCTAGGATGCACTGGAAGTGCGGCTCTCAAACTGGATTGGAAGAAGCTTCCAAGCATAGTGTTCTTTCATGTACCAAAGAGAACCCAAGTGTCTGAGGCTGCTAGCGGTGTTGCTGGAGAGAACTGGCATCCCCGTGGGCCTGTCGGCTCATTTGCTCTTTCTGACCCTCGAAGGAAAGTCTTCCAAAAAGCCTTTGGGACCCGCTTAGAGAGAACAGCTGCGAAGCTGATGCACAGAACTTTGACATAGAGACTAGCCCTGGGTCCCAAGCAGCCACCTATCTCTGGAGAGTACGTACCCCACCCAGGGATTCAAGCAGGGAGTTTGCCTTGTACAACTTACGCAGGACACTGGGAGGAGATGGAGGGCCACTCTACCTGCGCTCACACTACGTGGCCCGGAGAAGTTATCACGCAGCAGAATTCAACACCCTCCCACTACACGTGTGTAGCCAAAAGAGGCGCTGGGCAGTGGGTGTTCTCAGCCCAAGAGCAGTCCTTGTTCTGGGCCGCACCTGCTCTGTGGTTCAAAGGTTCTCTGAGTCTGCTCCTTTGGAGGCATTTCAGAGCGGACGCTATCCCCGGGCTGCCGAAGCAAAGAGGCATAGCGGCCTTTCACACTGAAGGCATGGGCTTGTTTCCCATTCAGAGAGTGTATGTTGCCCCTCCCAGGCTGGAGGCGCGTTAGGTGACAGCCTTTGGGCCGTGCCCCTGGAAAATGCAAGGGGCTGTACCCGATTTGGGCTGCCTGGTGAAACCACTAGCAGTCACCAGCACCCTGAGTACCTTTCCTGAAGTCTGAGTCCTAGCTAGGTAAACTCGGCCTTCGGAGGCGAGAGGGGAGCAAACATGTTCAACTTGTGGGGAAAGTCTTGGACCAATGACCAGTATGCTTGTGCTTGGGCGAGGCTTAGGCAGGAGCTTTCCAACACAGGGTTTTGACCTTACCATAAGCCGTCCCTTTGGGCTGAAGCAGGCGGCGGGTCTGTGTGTATCACAGTCTGGGAAGGAGGGCCTCAGGTGAGTCTGCCAACTGACTGCCCTCCATCATAGCCAGCTGAGAAAATATGGCAAGGCTGATGGAACCCACTTACAGCGAAATGTTTCTCTTCAGAAGAGGAGATGTTGCTACCAAACGTCAGCAGCTCCTCAGAGTGCTGTTCTGGTGTAGACTAGGGCAAGCTCCCACGGTCCGAAGATTATGAACGACGGCTCTTTTCCAGTTGCTTCATCCGAGAGAGAGCCAGAAGGGCTGATCTCAACAAATAGGGCTGCACACCGCGAGTGCTTCGGGCAGGGCAGTCCTGAGCCAGTGTGCCACCTAAGGAATGAAAGCAAAGTTTCCTAGCCGCAGGAAAGCAGACCGAGGCCTGCTGTTTTCTCTAGGCGATTGACGTGAGCTTGAGGGTGAGGCCTGTACTACATTGTGGAAAAGCTCGGGGTCACGGCTGTCTTCCTCCCTCTCTCGGGCCCATGCCCTGGGCTCAGCCATGGGGGAATGCTGAGTGGGAGAGACTGCCTCTCTGCCGGACTCAGAAGGCTTCCTCCCTTTAGGGCAAGTCCGTTTGTGTCTTACTTCGTGGAGGAGGAATGAGGGCGCCCAGAGATATTCTGACATGAAATGCCTAACGACAGAGGATCTGGAGGAGCTGGTTTGTCAGTGGAAGGAGCCAAAAAGCCTGCATTCCTAAGGCCTCTCTGAGAACTGCCAAGACACTCTGCCGTCATAGGCCTAAGAACTGGAAATTGGGACGGCAAGGCAACACTTGGAATCCTAGGATGCACTGGAAGTGCGGCTCTCAAACTGGATTGGAAGAAGCTTCCAAGCATAGTGTTCTTTCATGTACCAAAGAGAACCCAAGTGTCTGAGGCTGCTAGCGGTGTTGCTGGAGAGAACTGGCATCCCCGTGGGCCTGTCGGCTCATTTGCTCTTTCTGACCCTCGAAGGAAAGTCTTCCAAAAAGCCTTTGGGACCCGCTTAGAGAGAACAGCTGCGAAGCTGATGCACAGAACTTTGACATAGAGACTAGGCCTGGGTCCCAAGCAGCCACCTATCTCTGGAGAGTACGTACCCCACCCAGGGATTCAAGCAGGGAGTTGGCCTTGTACAACTTACGCAGGACACTGGGAGGAGATGGAGGGCCACTCTACCTGCGCTCACACTACGTGGCCCGGAGAAGTTATCACGCAGCAGAATTCAACACCCTCCCACTACACGTGTGTAGCCAAAAGAGGCGCTGGGCAGTGGGTGTTCTCAGCCCAAGAGCAGTCCTTGTTCTGGGCCGCACCTGCTCTGTGGTTCAAAGGTTCTCTGAGTCTGCTCCTTTGGAGGCATTTCAGAGCGGACGCTATCCCCGGGCTGCCGAAGCAAAGAGGCATAGCGGCCTTTCACACTGAAGGCATGGGCTTGTTTCCCATTCAGAGAGTGTATGTTGCCCCTCCCAGGCTGGAGGCGCGTTAGGTGACACCCTTTGGGCCGTGCCCCTGGAAAATGCAAGGGGCTGTACCCGATTTGGGCTGCCTGGTGAAACCACTAGCAGTCACCAGCACCCTGAGTACCTTTCCTGAAGTCTGAGTCCTAGCTAGGTAAACTCGGCCTTCGGAGGCGAGAGGGGAGCAAACATGTTCAACTTGTGGGGAAAGTCTTGGACCAATGACCAGTATGCTTGTGCTTGGGCGAGGCTTAGGCAGGAGCTTTCCAACACAGGGTTTTGACCTTACCATAAGCCGTCCCTTTGGGCTGAAGCAGGCGGCGGGTCTGTGTGTATCACAGTCTGGGAAGGAGGGCCTCAGGTGAGTCTGCCAACTGACTGCCCTCCATCATAGCCAGCTGAGAAAATATGGCAAGGCTGATGGAACCCACTTACAGCGAAATGTTTCTCTTCAGAAGAGGAGATGTTGCTACCAAACGTCAGCAGCTCCTCAGAGTGCTGTTCTGGTGTAGACTAGGGCAAGCTCCCACGGTCCGAAGATTATGAACGACGGCTCTTTTCCAGTTGCTTCATCCGAGAGAGAGCCAGAAGGGCTGATCTCAACAAATAGGGCTGCACACCGCGAGTGCTTCGGGCAGGGCAGTCCTGAGCCAGTGTGCCACCTAAGGAATGAAAGCAAAGTTTCCTAGCCGCAGGAAAGCAGACCGAGGCCTGCTGTTTTCTCTAGGCGATTGACGTGAGCTTGAGGGTGAGGCCTGTACTACATTGTGGAAAAGCTCGGGGTCACGGCTGTCTTCCTCCCTCTCTCGGGCCCATGCCCTGGGCTCAGCCATGGGGGAATGCTGAGTGGGAGAGACTGCCTCTCTGCCGGACTCAGAAGGCTTCCTCCCTTTAGGGCAAGTCCGTTTGTGTCTTACTTCGTGGAGGAGGAATGAGGGCGCCCAGAGATATTCTGACATGAAATGCCTAACGACAGAGGATCTGGAGGAGCTGGTTTGTCAGTGGAAGGAGCCAAAAAGCCTGCATTCCTAAGGCCTCTCTGAGAACTGCCAAGACACTCTGCCGTCATAGGCCTAAGAACTGGAAATTGGGACGGCAAGGCAACACTTGGAATCCTAGGATGCACTGGAAGTGCGGCTCTCAAACTGGATTGGAAGAAGCTTCCAAGCATAGTGTTCTTTCATGTACCAAAGAGAACCCAAGTGTCTGAGGCTGCTAGCGGTGTTGCTGGAGAGAACTGGCATCCCCGTGGGCCTGTCGGCTCATTTGCTCTTTCTGACCCTCGAAGGAAAGTCTTCCAAAAAGCCTTTGGGACCCGCTTAGAGAGAACAGCTGCGAAGCTGATGCACAGAACTTTGACATAGAGACTAGGCCTGGGTCCCAAGCAGCCACCTATCTCTGGAGAGTACGTACCCCACCCAGGGATTCAAGCAGGGAGTTGGCCTTGTACAACTTACGCAGGACACTGGGAGGAGATGGAGGGCCACTCTACCTGCGCTCACACTACGTGGCCCGGAGAAGTTATCACGCAGCAGAATTCAACACCCTCCCACTACACGTGTGTAGCCAAAAGAGGCGCTGGGCAGTGGGTGTTCTCAGCCCAAGAGCAGTCCTTGTTCTGGGCCGCACCTGCTCTGTGGTTCAAAGGTTCTCTGAGTCTGCTCCTTTGGAGGCATTTCAGAGCGGACGCTATCCCCGGGCTGCCGAAGCAAAGAGGCATAGCGGCCTTTCACACTGAAGGCATGGGCTTGTTTCCCATTCAGAGAGTGTATGTTGCCCCTCCCAGGCTGGAGGCGCGTTAGGTGACACCCTTTGGGCCGTGCCCCTGGAAAATGCAAGGGGCTGTACCCGATTTGGGCTGCCTGGTGAAACCACTAGCAGTCACCAGCACCCTGAGTACCTTTCCTGAAGTCTGAGTCCTAGCTAGGTAAACTCGGCCTTCGGAGGCGAGAGGGGAGCAAACATGTTCAACTTGTGGGGAAAGTCTTGGACCAATGACCAGTATGCTTGTGCTTGGGCGAGGCTTAGGCAGGAGCTTTCCAACACAGGGTTTTGACCTTACCATAAGCCGTCCCTTTGGGCTGAAGCAGGCGGCGGGTCTGTGTGTATCACAGTCTGGGAAGGAGGGCCTCAGGTGAGTCTGCCAACTGACTGCCCTCCATCATAGCCAGCTGAGAAAATATGGCAAGGCTGATGGAACCCACTTACAGCGAAATGTTTCTCTTCAGAAGAGGAGATGTTGCTACCAAACGTCAGCAGCTCCTCAGAGTGCTGTTCTGGTGTAGACTAGGGCAAGCTCCCACGGTCCGAAGATTATGAACGACGGCTCTTTTCCAGTTGCTTCATCCGAGAGAGAGCCAGAAGGGCTGATCTCAACAAATAGGGCTGCACACCGCGAGTGCTTCGGGCAGGGCAGTCCTGAGCCAGTGTGCCACCTAAGGAATGAAAGCAAAGTTTCCTAGCCGCAGGAAAGCAGACCGAGGCCTGCTGTTTTCTCTAGGCGATTGACGTGAGCTTGAGGGTGAGGCCTGTACTACATTGTGGAAAAGCTCGGGGTCACGGCTGTCTTCCTCCCTCTCTCGGGCCCATGCCCTGGGCTCAGCCATGGGGGAATGCTGAGTGGGAGAGACTGCCTCTCTGCCGGACTCAGAAGGCTTCCTCCCTTTAGGGCAAGTCCGTTTGTGTCTTACTTCGTGGAGGAGGAATGAGGGCGCCCAGAGATATTCTGACATGAAATGCCTAACGACAGAGGATCTGGAGGAGCTGGTTTGTCAGTGGAAGGAGCCAAAAAGCCTGCATTCCTAAGGCCTCTCTGAGAACTGCCAGACACTCTGCCGTCATAGGCCTAAGAACTGGAAATTGGGACGGCAAGGCAACACTTGGAATCCTAGGATGCACTGGAAGTGCGGCTCTCAAACTGGATTGGAAGAAGCTTCCAAGCATAGTGTTCTTTCATGTACCAAAGAGAACCCAAGTGTCTGAGGCTGCTAGCGGTGTTGCTGGAGAGAACTGGCATCCCCGTGGGCCTGTCGGCTCATTTGCTCTTTCTGACCCTCGAAGGAAAGTCTTCCAAAAAGCCTTTGGGACCCGCTTAGAGAGAACAGCTGCGAAGCTGATGCACAGAACTTTGACATAGAGACTAGGCCTGGGTCCCAAGCAGCCACCTATCTCTGGAGAGTACGTACCCCACCCAGGGATTCAAGCAGGGAGTTGGCCTTGTACAACTTACGCAGGACACTGGGAGGAGATGGAGGGCCACTCTACCTGCGCTCACACTACGTGGCCCGGAGAAGTTATCACGCAGCAGAATTCAACACCCTCCCACTGCACGTGTGTAGCCAAAAGAGGCGCTGGGCAGTGGGTGTTCTCAGCCCAAGAGCAGTCCTTGTTCTGGGCCGCACCTGCTCTGTGGTTCAAAGGTTCTCTGAGTCTGCTCCTTTGGAGGCATTTCAGAGCGGACGCTATCCCCGGGCTGCCGAAGCAAAGAGGCATAGCGGCCTTTCACACTGAAGGCATGGGCTTGTTTCCCATTCAGAGAGTGTATGTTGCCCCTCCCAGGCTGGAGGCGCGTTAGGTGACACCCTTTGGGCCGTGCCCCTGGAAAATGCAAGGGGCTGTACCCGATTTGGGCTGCCTGGTGAAACCACTAGCAGTCACCAGCACCCTGAGTACCTTTCCTGAAGTCTGAGTCCTAGCTAGGTAAACTCGGCCTTCGGAGGCGAGAGGGGAGCAAACATGTTCAACTTGTGGGGAAAGTCTTGGACCAATGACCAGTATGCTTGTGCTTGGGCGAGGCTTAGGCAGGAGCTTTCCAACACAGGGTTTTGACCTTACCATAAGCCGTCCCTTTGGGCTGAAGCAGGCGGCGGGTCTGTGTGTATCACAGTCTGGGAAGGAGGGCCTCAGGTGAGTCTGCCAACTGACTGCCCTCCATCATAGCCAGCTGAGAAAATATGGCAAGGCTGATGGAACCCACTTACAGCGAAATGTTTCTCTTCAGAAGAGGAGATGTTGCTACCAAACGTCAGCAGCTCCTCAGAGTGCTGTTCTGGTGTAGACTAGGGCAAGCTCCCACGGTCCGAAGATTATGAACGACGGCTCTTTTCCAGTTGCTTCATCCGAGAGAGAGCCAGAAGGGCTGATCTCAACAAATAGGGCTGCACACCGCGAGTGCTTCGGGCAGGGCAGTCCTGAGCCAGTGTGCCACCTAAGGAATGAAAGCAAAGTTTCCTAGCCGCAGGAAAGCAGACCGAGGCCTGCTGTTTTCTCTAGGCGATTGACGTGAGCTTGAGGGTGAGGCCTGTACTACATTGTGGAAAAGCTCGGGGTCACGGCTGTCTTCCTCCCTCTCTCGGGCCCATGCCCTGGGCTCAGCCATGGGGGAATGCTGAGTGGGAGAGACTGCCTCTCTGCCGGACTCAGAAGGCTTCCTCCCTTTAGGGCAAGTCCGTTTGTGTCTTACTTCGTGGAGGAGGAATGAGGGCGCCCAGAGATATTCTGACATGAAATGCCTAACGACAGAGGATCTGGAGGAGCTGGTTTGTCAGTGGAAGGAGCCAAAAAGCCTGCATTCCTAAGGCCTCTCTGAGAACTGCCAAGACACTCTGCCGTCATAGGCCTAAGAACTGGAAATTGGGACGGCAAGGCAACACTTGGAATCCTAGGATGCACTGGAAGTGCGGCTCTCAAACTGGATTGGAAGAAGCTTCCAAGCATAGTGTTCTTTCATGTACCAAAGAGAACCCAAGTGTCTGAGGCTGCTAGCGGTGTTGCTGGAGAGAACTGGCATCCCCGTGGGCCTGTCGGCTCATTTGCTCTTTCTGACCCTCGAAGGAAAGTCTTCCAAAAAGCCTTTGGGACCCGCTTAGAGAGAACAGCTGCGAAGCTGATGCACAGAACTTTGACATAGAGACTAGCCCTGGGTCCCAAGCAGCCACCTATCTCTGGAGAGTACGTACCCCACCCAGGGATTCAAGCAGGGAGTTGGCCTTGTACAACTTACGCAGGACACTGGGAGGAGATGGAGGGCCACTCTACCTGCGCTCACACTACGTGGCCCGGAGAAGTTATCACGCAGCAGAATTCAACACCCTCCCACTACACGTGTGTAGCCAAAAGAGGCGCTGGGCAGTGGGTGTTCTCAGCCCAAGAGCAGTCCTTGTTCTGGGCCGCACCTGCTCTGTGGTTCAAAGGTTCTCTGAGTCTGCTCCTTTGGAGGCATTTCAGAGCGGACGCTATCCCCGGGCTGCCGAAGCAAAGAGGCATAGCGGCCTTTCACACTGAAGGCATGGGCTTGTTTCCCATTCAGAGAGTGTATGTTGCCCCTCCCAGGCTGGAGGCGCGTTAGGTGACACCCTTTGGGCCGTGCCCCTGGAAAATGCAAGGGGCTGTACCCGATTTGGGCTGCCTGGTGAAACCACTAGCAGTCACCAGCACCCTGAGTACCTTTCCTGAAGTCTGAGTCCTAGCTAGGTAAACTCGGCCTTCGGAGGCGAGAGGGGAGCAAACATGTTCAACTTGTGGGGAAAGTCTTGGACCAATGACCAGTATGCTTGTGCTTGGGCGAGGCTTAGGCAGGAGCTTTCCAACACAGGGTTTTGACCTTACCATAAGCCGTCCCTTTGGGCTGAAGCAGGCGGCGGGTCTGTGTGTATCACAGTCTGGGAAGGAGGGCCTCAGGTGAGTCTGCCAACTGACTGCCCTCCATCATAGCCAGCTGAGAAAATATGGCAAGGCTGATGGAACCCACTTACAGCGAAATGTTTCTCTTCAGAAGAGGAGATGTTGCTACCAAACGTCAGCAGCTCCTCAGAGTGCTGTTCTGGTGTAGACTAGGG
Organism: Balaenoptera borealis; assembly: GCF_965194805.1. NCBI lineage: Eukaryota > Metazoa > Chordata > Mammalia > Artiodactyla > Balaenopteridae > Balaenoptera > Balaenoptera borealis. The sequence goes on along the minus strand of NW_028123010.1, from coordinate 132,869 downwards.
CAAGCTCCCACGGTCCGAAGATTATGAACGACGGCTCTTTTCCAGTTGCTTCATCCGAGAGAGAGCCAGAAGGGCTGATCTCAACAAATAGGGCTGCACACCGCGAGTGCTTCGGGCAGGGCAGTCCTGAGCCAGTGTGCCACCTAAGGAATGAAAGCAAAGTTTCCTAGCCGCAGGAAAGCAGACCGAGGCCTGCTGTTTTCTCTAGGCGATTGACGTGAGCTTGAGGGTGAGGCCTGTACTACATTGTGGAAAAGCTCGGGGTCACGGCTGTCTTCCTCCCTCTCTCGGGCCCATACCCTGGGCTCAGCCATGGGGGAATGCTGAGTGGGAGAGACTGCCTCTCTGCCGGACTCAGAAGGCTTCCTCCCTTTAGGGCAAGTCCGTTTGTGTCTTACTTCGTGGAGGAGGAATGAGGGCGCCCAGAGATATTCTGACATGAAATGCCTAACGACAGAGGATCTGGAGGAGCTGGTTTGTCAGTGGAAGGAGCCAAAAAGCCTGCATTCCTAAGGCCTCTCTGAGAACTGCCAAGACACTCTGCCGTCATAGGCCTAAGAACTGGAAATTGGGACGGCAAGGCAACACTTGGAATCCTAGGATGCACTGGAAGTGCGGCTCTCAAACTGGATTGGAAGAAGCTTCCAAGCATAGTGTTCTTTCATGTACCAAAGAGAACCCAAGTGTCTGAGGCTGCTAGCGGTGTTGCTGGAGAGAACTGGCATCCCCGTGGGCCTGTCGGCTCATTTGCTCTTTCTGACCCTCGAAGGAAAGTCTTCCAAAAAGCCTTTGGGACCCGCTTAGAGAGAACAGCTGCGAAGCTGATGCACAGAACTTTGACATAGAGACTAGCCCTGGGTCCCAAGCAGCCACCTATCTCTGGAGAGTACGTACCCCACCCAGGGATTCAAGCAGGGAGTTGGCCTTGTACAACTTACGCAGGACACTGGGAGGAGATGGAGGGCCACTCTACCTGCGCTCACACTACGTGGCCCGGAGAAGTTATCACGCAGCAGAATTCAACACCCTCCCACTACACGTGTGTAGCCAAAAGAGGCGCTGGGCAGTGGGTGTTCTCAGCCCAAGAGCAGTCCTTGTTCTGGGCCGCACCTGCTCTGTGGTTCAAAGGTTCTCTGAGTCTGCTCCTTTGGAGGCATTTCAGAGCGGACGCTATCCCCGGGCTGCCGAAGCAAAGAGGCATAGCGGCCTTTCACACTGAAGGCATGGGCTTGTTTCCCATTCAGAGAGTGTATGTTGCCCCTCCCAGGCTGGAGGCGCGTTAGGTGACAGCCTTTGGGCCGTGCCCCTGGAAAATGCAAGGGGCTGTACCCGATTTGGGCTGCCTGGTGAAACCACTAGCAGTCACCAGCACCCTGAGTACCTTTCCTGAAGTCTGAGTCCTAGCTAGGTAAACTCGGCCTTCGGAGGCGAGAGGGGAGCAAACATGTTCAACTTGTGGGGAAAGTCTTGGACCAATGACCAGTATGCTTGTGCTTGGGCGAGGCTTAGGCAGGAGCTTTCCAACACAGGGTTTTGACCTTACCATAAGCCGTCCCTTTGGGCTGAAGCAGGCGGCGGGTCTGTGTGTATCACAGTCTGGGAAGGAGGGCCTCAGGTGAGTCTGCCAACTGACTGCCCTCCATCATAGCCAGCTGAGAAAATATGGCAAGGCTGATGGAACCCACTTACAGCGAAATGTTTCTCTTCAGAAGAGGAGATGTTGCTACCAAACGTCAGCAGCTCCTCAGAGTGCTGTTCTGGTGTAGACTAGGGCAAGCTCCCACGGTCCGAAGATTATGAACGACGGCTCTTTTCCAGTTGCTTCATCCGAGAGAGAGCCAGAAGGGCTGATCTCAACAAATAGGGCTGCACACCGCGAGTGCTTCGGGCAGGGCAGTCCTGAGCCAGTGTGCCACCTAAGGAATGAAAGCAAAGTTTCCTAGCCGCAGGAAAGCAGACCGAGGCCTGCTGTTTTCTCTAGGCGATTGACGTGAGCTTGAGGGTGAGGCCTGTACTACATTGTGGAAAAGCTCGGGGTCACGGCTGTCTTCCTCCCTCTCTCGGGCCCATGCCCTGGGCTCAGCCATGGGGGAATGCTGAGTGGGAGAGACTGCCTCTCTGCCGGACTCAGAAGGCTTCCTCCCTTTAGGGCAAGTCCGTTTGTGTCTTACTTCGTGGAGGAGGAATGAGGGCGCCCAGAGATATTCTGACATGAAATGCCTAACGACAGAGGATCTGGAGGAGCTGGTTTGTCAGTGGAAGGAGCCAAAAAGCCTGCATTCCTAAGGCCTCTCTGAGAACTGCCAAGACACTCTGCCGTCATAGGCCTAAGAACTGGAAATTGGGACGGCAAGGCAACACTTGGAATCCTAGGATGCACTGGAAGTGCGGCTCTCAAACTGGATTGGAAGAAGCTTCCAAGCATAGTGTTCTTTCATGTACCAAAGAGAACCCAAGTGTCTGAGGCTGCTAGCGGTGTTGCTGGAGAGAACTGGCATCCCCGTGGGCCTGTCGGCTCATTTGCTCTTTCTGACCCTCGAAGGAAAGTCTTCCAAAAAGCCTTTGGGACCCGCTTAGAGAGAACAGCTGCGAAGCTGATGCACAGAACTTTGACATAGAGACTAGGCCTGGGTCCCAAGCAGCCACCTATCTCTGGAGAGTACGTACCCCACCCAGGGATTCAAGCAGGGAGTTGGCCTTGTACAACTTACGCAGGACACTGGGAGGAGATGGAGGGCCACTCTACCTGCGCTCACACTACGTGGCCCGGAGAAGTTATCACGCAGCAGAATTCAACACCCTCCCACTACACGTGTGTAGCCAAAAGAGGCGCTGGGCAGTGGGTGTTCTCAGCCCAAGAGCAGTCCTTGTTCTGGGCCGCACCTGCTCTGTGGTTCAAAGGTTCTCTGAGTCTGCTCCTTTGGAGGCATTTCAGAGCGGACGCTATCCCCGGGCTGCCGAAGCAAAGAGGCATAGCGGCCTTTCACACTGAAGGCATGGGCTTGTTTCCCATTCAGAGAGTGTATGTTGCCCCTCCCAGGCTGGAGGCGCGTTAGGTGACACCCTTTGGGCCGTGCCCCTGGAAAATGCAAGGGGCTGTACCCGATTTGGGCTGCCTGGTGAAACCACTAGCAGTCACCAGCACCCTGAGTACCTTTCCTGAAGTCTGAGTCCTAGCTAGGTAAACTCGGCCTTCGGAGGCGAGAGGGGAGCAAACATGTTCAACTTGTGGGGAAAGTCTTGGACCAATGACCAGTATGCTTGTGCTTGGGCGAGGCTTAGGCAGGAGCTTTCCAACACAGGGTTTTGACCTTACCATAAGCCGTCCCTTTGGGCTGAAGCAGGCGGCGGGTCTGTGTGTATCACAGTCTGGGAAGGAGGGCCTCAGGTGAGTCTGCCAACTGACTGCCCTCCATCATAGCCAGCTGAGAAAATATGGCAAGGCTGATGGAACCCACTTACAGCGAAATGTTTCTCTTCAGAAGAGGAGATGTTGCTACCAAACGTCAGCAGCTCCTCAGAGTGCTGTTCTGGTGTAGACTAGGGCAAGCTCCCACGGTCCGAAGATTATGAACGACGGCTCTTTTCCAGTTGCTTCATCCGAGAGAGAGCCAGAAGGGCTGATCTCAACAAATAGGGCTGCACACCGCGAGTGCTTCGGGCAGGGCAGTCCTGAGCCAGTGTGCCACCTAAGGAATGAAAGCAAAGTTTCCTAGCCGCAGGAAAGCAGACCGAGGCCTGCTGTTTTCTCTAGGCGATTGACGTGAGCTTGAGGGTGAGGCCTGTACTACATTGTGGAAAAGCTCGGGGTCACGGCTGTCTTCCTCCCTCTCTCGGGCCCATGCCCTGGGCTCAGCCATGGGGGAATGCTGAGTGGGAGAGACTGCCTCTCTGCCGGACTCAGAAGGCTTCCTCCCTTTAGGGCAAGTCCGTTTGTGTCTTACTTCGTGGAGGAGGAATGAGGGCGCCCAGAGATATTCTGACATGAAATGCCTAACGACAGAGGATCTGGAGGAGCTGGTTTGTCAGTGGAAGGAGCCAAAAAGCCTGCATTCCTAAGGCCTCTCTGAGAACTGCCAGACACTCTGCCGTCATAGGCCTAAGAACTGGAAATTGGGACGGCAAGGCAACACTTGGAATCCTAGGATGCACTGGAAGTGCGGCTCTCAAACTGGATTGGAAGAAGCTTCCAAGCATAGTGTTCTTTCATGTACCAAAGAGAACCCAAGTGTCTGAGGCTGCTAGCGGTGTTGCTGGAGAGAACTGGCATCCCCGTGGGCCTGTCGGCTCATTTGCTCTTTCTGACCCTCGAAGGAAAGTCTTCCAAAAAGCCTTTGGGACCCGCTTAGAGAGAACAGCTGCGAAGCTGATGCACAGAACTTTGACATAGAGACTAGGCCTGGGTCCCAAGCAGCCACCTATCTCTGGAGAGTACGTACCCCACCCAGGGATTCAAGCAGGGAGTTGGCCTTGTACAACTTACGCAGGACACTGGGAGGAGATGGAGGGCCACTCTACCTGCGCTCACACTACGTGGCCCGGAGAAGTTATCACGCAGCAGAATTCAACACCCTCCCACTGCACGTGTGTAGCCAAAAGAGGCGCTGGGCAGTGGGTGTTCTCAGCCCAAGAGCAGTCCTTGTTCTGGGCCGCACCTGCTCTGTGGTTCAAAGGTTCTCTGAGTCTGCTCCTTTGGAGGCATTTCAGAGCGGACGCTATCCCCGGGCTGCCGAAGCAAAGAGGCATAGCGGCCTTTCACACTGAAGGCATGGGCTTGTTTCCCATTCAGAGAGTGTATGTTGCCCCTCCCAGGCTGGAGGCGCGTTAGGTGACACCCTTTGGGCCGTGCCCCTGGAAAATGCAAGGGGCTGTACCCGATTTGGGCTGCCTGGTGAAACCACTAGCAGTCACCAGCACCCTGAGTACCTTTCCTGAAGTCTGAGTCCTAGCTAGGTAAACTCGGCCTTCGGAGGCGAGAGGGGAGCAAACATGTTCAACTTGTGGGGAAAGTCTTGGACCAATGACCAGTATGCTTGTGCTTGGGCGAGGCTTAGGCAGGAGCTTTCCAACACAGGGTTTTGACCTTACCATAAGCCGTCCCTTTGGGCTGAAGCAGGCGGCGGGTCTGTGTGTATCACAGTCTGGGAAGGAGGGCCTCAGGTGAGTCTGCCAACTGACTGCCCTCCATCATAGCCAGCTGAGAAAATATGGCAAGGCTGATGGAACCCACTTACAGCGAAATGTTTCTCTTCAGAAGAGGAGATGTTGCTACCAAACGTCAGCAGCTCCTCAGAGTGCTGTTCTGGTGTAGACTAGGGCAAGCTCCCACGGTCCGAAGATTATGAACGACGGCTCTTTTCCAGTTGCTTCATCCGAGAGAGAGCCAGAAGGGCTGATCTCAACAAATAGGGCTGCACACCGCGAGTGCTTCGGGCAGGGCAGTCCTGAGCCAGTGTGCCACCTAAGGAATGAAAGCAAAGTTTCCTAGCCGCAGGAAAGCAGACCGAGGCCTGCTGTTTTCTCTAGGCGATTGACGTGAGCTTGAGGGTGAGGCCTGTACTACATTGTGGAAAAGCTCGGGGTCACGGCTGTCTTCCTCCCTCTCTCGGGCCCATGCCCTGGGCTCAGCCATGGGGGAATGCTGAGTGGGAGAGACTGCCTCTCTGCCGGACTCAGAAGGCTTCCTCCCTTTAGGGCAAGTCCGTTTGTGTCTTACTTCGTGGAGGAGGAATGAGGGCGCCCAGAGATATTCTGACATGAAATGCCTAACGACAGAGGATCTGGAGGAGCTGGTTTGTCAGTGGAAGGAGCCAAAAAGCCTGCATTCCTAAGGCCTCTCTGAGAACTGCCAAGACACTCTGCCGTCATAGGCCTAAGAACTGGAAATTGGGACGGCAAGGCAACACTTGGAATCCTAGGATGCACTGGAAGTGCGGCTCTCAAACTGGATTGGAAGAAGCTTCCAAGCATAGTGTTCTTTCATGTACCAAAGAGAACCCAAGTGTCTGAGGCTGCTAGCGGTGTTGCTGGAGAGAACTGGCATCCCCGTGGGCCTGTCGGCTCATTTGCTCTTTCTGACCCTCGAAGGAAAGTCTTCCAAAAAGCCTTTGGGACCCGCTTAGAGAGAACAGCTGCGAAGCTGATGCACAGAACTTTGACATAGAGACTAGCCCTGGGTCCCAAGCAGCCACCTATCTCTGGAGAGTACGTACCCCACCCAGGGATTCAAGCAGGGAGTTGGCCTTGTACAACTTACGCAGGACACTGGGAGGAGATGGAGGGCCACTCTACCTGCGCTCACACTACGTGGCCCGGAGAAGTTATCACGCAGCAGAATTCAACACCCTCCCACTACACGTGTGTAGCCAAAAGAGGCGCTGGGCAGTGGGTGTTCTCAGCCCAAGAGCAGTCCTTGTTCTGGGCCGCACCTGCTCTGTGGTTCAAAGGTTCTCTGAGTCTGCTCCTTTGGAGGCATTTCAGAGCGGACGCTATCCCCGGGCTGCCGAAGCAAAGAGGCATAGCGGCCTTTCACACTGAAGGCATGGGCTTGTTTCCCATTCAGAGAGTGTATGTTGCCCCTCCCAGGCTGGAGGCGCGTTAGGTGACACCCTTTGGGCCGTGCCCCTGGAAAATGCAAGGGGCTGTACCCGATTTGGGCTGCCTGGTGAAACCACTAGCAGTCACCAGCACCCTGAGTACCTTTCCTGAAGTCTGAGTCCTAGCTAGGTAAACTCGGCCTTCGGAGGCGAGAGGGGAGCAAACATGTTCAACTTGTGGGGAAAGTCTTGGACCAATGACCAGTATGCTTGTGCTTGGGCGAGGCTTAGGCAGGAGCTTTCCAACACAGGGTTTTGACCTTACCATAAGCCGTCCCTTTGGGCTGAAGCAGGCGGCGGGTCTGTGTGTATCACAGTCTGGGAAGGAGGGCCTCAGGTGAGTCTGCCAACTGACTGCCCTCCATCATAGCCAGCTGAGAAAATATGGCAAGGCTGATGGAACCCACTTACAGCGAAATGTTTCTCTTCAGAAGAGGAGATGTTGCTACCAAACGTCAGCAGCTCCTCAGAGTGCTGTTCTGGTGTAGACTAGGGCAAGCTCCCACGGTCCGAAGATTATGAACGACGGCTCTTTTCCAGTTGCTTCATCCGAGAGAGAGCCAGAAGGGCTGATCTCAACAAATAGGGCTGCACACCGCGAGTGCTTCGGGCAGGGCAGTCCTGAGCCAGTGTGCCACCTAAGGAATGAAAGCAAAGTTTCCTAGCCGCAGGAAAGCAGACCGAGGCCTGCTGTTTTCTCTAGGCGATTGACGTGAGCTTGAGGGTGAGGCCTGTACTACATTGTGGAAAAGCTCGGGGTCACGGCTGTCTTCCTCCCTCTCTCGGGCCCATACCCTGGGCTCAGCCATGGGGGAATGCTGAGTGGGAGAGACTGCCTCTCTGCCGGACTCAGAAGGCTTCCTCCCTTTAGGGCAAGTCCGTTTGTGTCTTACTTCGTGGAGGAGGAATGAGGGCGCCCAGAGATATTCTGACATGAAATGCCTAACGACAGAGGATCTGGAGGAGCTGGTTTGTCAGTGGAAGGAGCCAAAAAGCCTGCATTCCTAAGGCCTCTCTGAGAACTGCCAAGACACTCTGCCGTCATAGGCCTAAGAACTGGAAATTGGGACGGCAAGGCAACACTTGGAATCCTAGGATGCACTGGAAGTGCGGCTCTCAAACTGGATTGGAAGAAGCTTCCAAGCATAGTGTTCTTTCATGTACCAAAGAGAACCCAAGTGTCTGAGGCTGCTAGCGGTGTTGCTGGAGAGAACTGGCATCCCCGTGGGCCTGTCGGCTCATTTGCTCTTTCTGACCCTCGAAGGAAAGTCTTCCAAAAAGCCTTTGGGACCCGCTTAGAGAGAACAGCTGCGAAGCTGATGCACAGAACTTTGACATAGAGACTAGCCCTGGGTCCCAAGCAGCCACCTATCTCTGGAGAGTACGTACCCCACCCAGGGATTCAAGCAGGGAGTTGGCCTTGTACAACTTACGCAGGACACTGGGAGGAGATGGAGGGCCACTCTACCTGCGCTCACACTACGTGGCCCGGAGAAGTTATCACGCAGCAGAATTCAACACCCTCCCACTACACGTGTGTAGCCAAAAGAGGCGCTGGGCAGTGGGTGTTCTCAGCCCAAGAGCAGTCCTTGTTCTGGGCCGCACCTGCTCTGTGGTTCAAAGGTTCTCTGAGTCTGCTCCTTTGGAGGCATTTCAGAGCGGACGCTATCCCCGGGCTGCCGAAGCAAAGAGGCATAGCGGCCTTTCACACTGAAGGCATGGGCTTGTTTCCCATTCAGAGAGTGTATGTTGCCCCTCCCAGGCTGGAGGCGCGTTAGGTGACAGCCTTTGGGCCGTGCCCCTGGAAAATGCAAGGGGCTGTACCCGATTTGGGCTGCCTGGTGAAACCACTAGCAGTCACCAGCACCCTGAGTACCTTTCCTGAAGTCTGAGTCCTAGCTAGGTAAACTCGGCCTTCGGAGGCGAGAGGGGAGCAAACATGTTCAACTTGTGGGGAAAGTCTTGGACCAATGACCAGTATGCTTGTGCTTGGGCGAGGCTTAGGCAGGAGCTTTCCAACACAGGGTTTTGACCTTACCATAAGCCGTCCCTTTGGGCTGAAGCAGGCGGCGGGTCTGTGTGTATCACAGTCTGGGAAGGAGGGCCTCAGGTGAGTCTGCCAACTGACTGCCCTCCATCATAGCCAGCTGAGAAAATATGGCAAGGCTGATGGAACCCACTTACAGCGAAATGTTTCTCTTCAGAAGAGGAGATGTTGCTACCAAACGTCAGCAGCTCCTCAGAGTGCTGTTCTGGTGTAGACTAGGGCAAGCTCCCACGGTCCGAAGATTATGAACGACGGCTCTTTTCCAGTTGCTTCATCCGAGAGAGAGCCAGAAGGGCTGATCTCAACAAATAGGGCTGCACACCGCGAGTGCTTCGGGCAGGGCAGTCCTGAGCCAGTGTGCCACCTAAGGAATGAAAGCAAAGTTTCCTAGCCGCAGGAAAGCAGACCGAGGCCTGCTGTTTTCTCTAGGCGATTGACGTGAGCTTGAGGGTGAGGCCTGTACTACATTGTGGAAAAGCTCGGGGTCACGGCTGTCTTCCTCCCTCTCTCGGGCCCATGCCCTGGGCTCAGCCATGGGGGAATGCTGAGTGGGAGAGACTGCCTCTCTGCCGGACTCAGAAGGCTTCCTCCCTTTAGGGCAAGTCCGTTTGTGTCTTACTTCGTGGAGGAGGAATGAGGGCGCCCAGAGATATTCTGACATGAAATGCCTAACGACAGAGGATCTGGAGGAGCTGGTTTGTCAGTGGAAGGAGCCAAAAAGCCTGCATTCCTAAGGCCTCTCTGAGAACTGCCAAGACACTCTGCCGTCATAGGCCTAAGAACTGGAAATTGGGACGGCAAGGCAACACTTGGAATCCTAGGATGCACTGGAAGTGCGGCTCTCAAACTGGATTGGAAGAAGCTTCCAAGCATAGTGTTCTTTCATGTACCAAAGAGAACCCAAGTGTCTGAGGCTGCTAGCGGTGTTGCTGGAGAGAACTGGCATCCCCGTGGGCCTGTCGGCTCATTTGCTCTTTCTGACCCTCGAAGGAAAGTCTTCCAAAAAGCCTTTGGGACCCGCTTAGAGAGAACAGCTGCGAAGCTGATGCACAGAACTTTGACATAGAGACTAGCCCTGGGTCCCAAGCAGCCACCTATCTCTGGAGAGTACGTACCCCACCCAGGGATTCAAGCAGGGAGTTGGCCTTGTACAACTTACGCAGGACACTGGGAGGAGATGGAGGGCCACTCTACCTGCGCTCACACTACGTGGCCCGGAGAAGTTATCACGCAGCAGAATTCAACACCCTCCCACTACACGTGTGTAGCCAAAAGAGGCGCTGGGCAGTGGGTGTTCTCAGCCCAAGAGCAGTCCTTGTTCTGGGCCGCACCTGCTCTGTGGTTCAAAGGTTCTCTGAGTCTGCTCCTTTGGAGGCATTTCAGAGCGGACGCTATCCCCGGGCTGCCGAAGCAAAGAGGCATAGCGGCCTTTCACACTGAAGGCATGGGCTTGTTTCCCATTCAGAGAGTGTATGTTGCCCCTCCCAGGCTGGAGGCGCGTTAGGTGACACCCTTTGGGCCGTGCCCCTGGAAAATGCAAGGGGCTGTACCCGATTTGGGCTGCCTGGTGAAACCACTAGCAGTCACCAGCACCCTGAGTACCTTTCCTGAAGTCTGAGTCCTAGCTAGGTAAACTCGGCCTTCGGAGGCGAGAGGGGAGCAAACATGTTCAACTTGTGGGGAAAGTCTTGGACCAATGACCAGTATGCTTGTGCTTGGGCGAGGCTTAGGCAGGAGCTTTCCAACACAGGGTTTTGACCTTACCATAAGCCGTCCCTTTGGGCTGAAGCAGGCGGCGGGTCTGTGTGTATCACAGTCTGGGAAGGAGGGCCTCAGGTGAGTCTGCCAACTGACTGCCCTCCATCATAGCCAGCTGAGAAAATATGGCAAGGCTGATGGAACCCACTTACAGCGAAATGTTTCTCTTCAGAAGAGGAGATGTTGCTACCAAACGTCAGCAGCTCCTCAGAGTGCTGTTCTGGTGTAGACTAGGGCAAGCTCCCACGGTCCGAAGATTATGAACGACGGCTCTTTTCCAGTTGCTTCATCCGAGAGAGAGCCAGAAGGGCTGATCTCAACAAATAGGGCTGCACACCGCGAGTGCTTCGGGCAGGGCAGTCCTGAGCCAGTGTGCCACCTAAGGAATGAAAGCAAAGTTTCCTAGCCGCAGGAAAGCAGACCGAGGCCTGCTGTTTTCTCTAGGCGATTGACGTGAGCTTGAGGGTGAGGCCTGTACTACATTGTGGAAAAGCTCGGGGTCACGGCTGTCTTCCTCCCTCTCTCGGGCCCATGCCCTGGGCTCAGCCATGGGGGAATGCTGAGTGGGAGAGACTGCCTCTCTGCCGGACTCAGAAGGCTTCCTCCCTTTAGGGCAAGTCCGTTTGTGTCTTACTTCGTGGAGGAGGAATGAGGGCGCCCAGAGATATTCTGACATGAAATGCCTAACGACAGAGGATCTGGAGGAGCTGGTTTGTCAGTGGAAGGAGCCAAAAAGCCTGCATTCCTAAGGCCTCTCTGAGAACTGCCAAGACACTCTGCCGTCATAGGCCTAAGAACTGGAAATTGGGACGGCAAGGCAACACTTGGAATCCTAGGATGCACTGGAAGTGCGGCTCTCAAACTGGATTGGAAGAAGCTTCCAAGCATAGTGTTCTTTCATGTACCAAAGAGAACCCAAGTGTCTGAGGCTGCTAGCGGTGTTGCTGGAGAGAACTGGCATCCCCGTGGGCCTGTCGGCTCATTTGCTCTTTCTGACCCTCGAAGGAAAGTCTTCCAAAAAGCCTTTGGGACCCGCTTAGAGAGAACAGCTGCGAAGCTGATGCACAGAACTTTGACATAGAGACTAGCCCTGGGTCCCAAGCAGCCACCTATCTCTGGAGAGTACGTACCCCACCCAGGGATTCAAGCAGGGAGTTGGCCTTGTACAACTTACGCAGGACACTGGGAGGAGATGGAGGGCCACTCTACCTGCGCTCACACTACGTGGCCCGGAGAAGTTATCACGCAGCAGAATTCAACACCCTCCCACTACACGTGTGTAGCCAAAAGAGGCGCTGGGCAGTGGGTGTTCTCAGCCCAAGAGCAGTCCTTGTTCTGGGCCGCACCTGCTCTGTGGTTCAAAGGTTCTCTGAGTCTGCTCCTTTGGAGGCATTTCAGAGCGGACGCTATCCCCGGGCTGCCGAAGCAAAGAGGCATAGCGGCCTTTCACACTGAAGGCATGGGCTTGTTTCCCATTCAGAGAGTGTATGTTGCCCCTCCCAGGCTGGAGGCGCGTTAGGTGACACCCTTTGGGCCGTGCCCCTGGAAAATGCAAGGGGCTGTACCCGATTTGGGCTGCCTGGTGAAACCACTAGCAGTCACCAGCACCCTGAGTACCTTTCCTGAAGTCTGAGTCCTAGCTAGGTAAACTCGGCCTTCGGAGGCGAGAGGGGAGCAAACATGTTCAACTTGTGGGGAAAGTCTTGGACCAATGACCAGTATGCTTGTGCTTGGGCGAGGCTTAGGCAGGAGCTTTCCAACACAGGGTTTTGACCTTACCATAAGCCGTCCCTTTGGGCTGAAGCAGGCGGCGGGTCTGTGTGTATCACAGTCTGGGAAGGAGGGCCTCAGGTGAGTCTGCCAACTGACTGCCCTCCATCATAGCCAGCTGAGAAAATATGGCAAGGCTGATGGAACCCACTTACAGCGAAATGTTTCTCTTCAGAAGAGGAGATGTTGCTACCAAACGTCAGCAGCTCCTCAGAGTGCTGTTCTGGTGTAGACTAGGGCAAGCTCCCACGGTCCGAAGATTATGAACGACGGCTCTTTTCCAGTTGCTTCATCCGAGAGAGAGCCAGAAGGGCTGATCTCAACAAATAGGGCTGCACACCGCGAGTGCTTCGGGCAGGGCAGTCCTGAGCCAGTGTGCCACCTAAGGAATGAAAGCAAAGTTTCCTAGCCGCAGGAAAGCAGACCGAGGCCTGCTGTTTTCTCTAGGCGATTGACGTGAGCTTGAGGGTGAGGCCTGTACTACATTGTGGAAAAGCTCGGGGTCACGGCTGTCTTCCTCCCTCTCTCGGGCCCATGCCCTGGGCTCAGCCATGGGGGAATGCTGAGTGGGAGAGACTGCCTCTCTGCCGGACTCAGAAGGCTTCCTCCCTTTAGGGCAAGTCCGTTTGTGTCTTACTTCGTGGAGGAGGAATGAGGGCGCCCAGAGATATTCTGACATGAAATGCCTAACGACAGAGGATCTGGAGGAGCTGGTTTGTCAGTGGAAGGAGCCAAAAAGCCTGCATTCCTAAGGCCTCTCTGAGAACTGCCAAGACACTCTGCCGTCATAGGCCTAAGAACTGGAAATTGGGACGGCAAGGCAACACTTGGAATCCTAGGATGCACTGGAAGTGCGGCTCTCAAACTGGATTGGAAGAAGCTTCCAAGCATAGTGTTCTTTCATGTACCAAAGAGAACCCAAGTGTCTGAGGCTGCTAGCGGTGTTGCTGGAGAGAACTGGCGTCCCCGTGGGCCTGTCGGCTCATTTGCTCTTTCTGACCCTCGAAGGAAAGTCTTCCAAAAAGCCTTTGGGACCCGCTTAGAGAGAACAGCTGCGAAGCTGATGCACAGAACTTTGACATAGAGACTAGGCCTGGGTCCCAAGCAGCCACCTATCTCTGGAGAGTACGTACCCCACCCAGGGATTCAAGCAGGGAGTTGGCCTTGTACAACTTACGCAGGACACTGGGAGGAGATGGAGGGCCACTCTACCTGCGCTCACACTACGTGGCCCGGAGAAGTTATCACGCAGCAGAATTCAACACCCTCCCACTACACGTGTGTAGCCAAAAGAGGCGCTGGGCAGTGGGTGTTCTCAGCCCAAGAGCAGTCCTTGTTCTGGGCCGCACCTGCTCTGTGGTTCAAAGGTTCTCTGAGTCTGCTCCTTTGGAGGCATTTCAGAGCGGACGCTATCCCCGGGCTGCCGAAGCAAAGAGGCATAGCGGCCTTTCACACTGAAGGCATGGGCTTGTTTCCCATTCAGAGAGTGTATGTTGCCCCTCCCAGGCTGGAGGCGCGTTAGGTGACACCCTTTGGGCCGTGCCCCTGGAAAATGCAAGGGGCTGTACCCGATTTGGGCTGCCTGGTGAAACCACTAGCAGTCACCAGCACCCTGAGTACCTTTCCTGAAGTCTGAGTCCTAGCTAGGTAAACTCGGCCTTCGGAGGCGAGAGGGGAGCAAACATGTTCAACTTGTGGGGAAAGTCTTGGACCAATGACCAGTATGCTTGTGCTTGGGCGAGGCTTAGGCAGGAGCTTTCCAACACAGGGTTTTGACCTTACCATAAGCCGTCCCTTTGGGCTGAAGCAGGCGGCGGGTCTGTGTGTATCACAGTCTGGGAAGGAGGGCCTCAGGTGAGTCTGCCAACTGACTGCCCTCCATCATAGCCAGCTGAGAAAATATGGCAAGGCTGATGGAACCCACTTACAGCGAAATGTTTCTCTTCAGAAGAGGAGATGTTGCTACCAAACGTCAGCAGCTCCTCAGAGTGCTGTTCTGGTGTAGACTAGGGCAAGCTCCCACGGTCCGAAGATTATGAACGACGGCTCTTTTCCAGTTGCTTCATCCGAGAGAGAGCCAGAAGGGCTGATCTCAACAAATAGGGCTGCACACCGCGAGTGCTTCGGGCAGGGCAGTCCTGAGCCAGTGTGCCACCTAAGGAATGAAAGCAAAGTTTCCTAGCCGCAGGAAAGCAGACCGAGGCCTGCTGTTTTCTCTAGGCGATTGACGTGAGCTTGAGGGTGAGGCCTGTACTACATTGTGGAAAAGCTCGGGGTCACGGCTGTCTTCCTCCCTCTCTCGGGCCCATGCCCTGGGCTCAGCCATGGGGGAATGCTGAGTGGGAGAGACTGCCTCTCTGCCGGACTCAGAAGGCTTCCTCCCTTTAGGGCAAGTCCGTTTGTGTCTTACTTCGTGGAGGAGGAATGAGGGCGCCCAGAGATATTCTGACATGAAATGCCTAACGACAGAGGATCTGGAGGAGCTGGTTTGTCAGTGGAAGGAGCCAAAAAGCCTGCATTCCTAAGGCCTCTCTGAGAACTGCCAAGACACTCTGCCGTCATAGGCCTAAGAACTGGAAATTGGGACGGCAAGGCAACACTTGGAATCCTAGGATGCACTGGAAGTGCGGCTCTCAAACTGGATTGGAAGAAGCTTCCAAGCATAGTGTTCTTTCATGTACCAAAGAGAACCCAAGTGTCTGAGGCTGCTAGCGGTGTTGCTGGAGAGAACTGGCGTCCCCGTGGGCCTGTCGGCTCATTTGCTCTTTCTGACCCTCGAAGGAAAGTCTTCCAAAAAGCCTTTGGGACCCGCTTAGAGAGAACAGCTGCGAAGCTGATGCACAGAACTTTGACATAGAGACTAGGCCTGGGTCCCAAGCAGCCACCTATCTCTGGAGAGTACGTACCCCACCCAGGGATTCAAGCAGGGAGTTGGCCTTGTACAACTTACGCAGGACACTGGGAGGAGATGGAGGGCCACTCTACCTGCGCTCACACTACGTGGCCCGGAGAAGTTATCACGCAGCAGAATTCAACACCCTCCCACTACACGTGTGTAGCCAAAAGAGGCGCTGGGCAGTGGGTGTTCTCAGCCCAAGAGCAGTCCTTGTTCTGGGCCGCACCTGCTCTGTGGTTCAAAGGTTCTCTGAGTCTGCTCCTTTGGAGGCATTTCAGAGCGGACGCTATCCCCGGGCTGCCGAAGCAAAGAGGCATAGCGGCCTTTCACACTGAAGGCATGGGCTTGTTTCCCATTCAGAGAGTGTATGTTGCCCCTCCCAGGCTGGAGGCGCGTTAGGTGACACCCTTTGGGCCGTGCCCCTGGAAAATGCAAGGGGCTGTACCCGATTTGGGCTGCCTGGTGAAACCACTAGCAGTCACCAGCACCCTGAGTACCTTTCCTGAAGTCTGAGTCCTAGCTAGGTAAACTCGGCCTTCGGAGGCGAGAGGGGAGCAAACATGTTCAACTTGTGGGGAAAGTCTTGGACCAATGACCAGTATGCTTGTGCTTGGGCGAGGCTTAGGCAGGAGCTTTCCAACACAGGGTTTTGACCTTACCATAAGCCGTCCCTTTGGGCTGAAGCAGGCGGCGGGTCTGTGTGTATCACAGTCTGGGAAGGAGGGCCTCAGGTGAGTCTGCCAACTGACTGCCCTCCATCATAGCCAGCTGAGAAAATATGGCAAGGCTGATGGAACCCACTTACAGCGAAATGTTTCTCTTCAGAAGAGGAGATGTTGCTACCAAACGTCAGCAGCTCCTCAGAGTGCTGTTCTGGTGTAGACTAGGGCAAGCTCCCACGGTCCGAAGATTATGAACGACGGCTCTTTTCCAGTTGCTTCATCCGAGAGAGAGCCAGAAGGGCTGATCTCAACAAATAGGGCTGCACACCGCGAGTGCTTCGGGCAGGGCAGTCCTGAGCCAGTGTGCCACCTAAGGAATGAAAGCAAAGTTTCCTAGCCGCAGGAAAGCAGACCGAGGCCTGCTGTTTTCTCTAGGCGATTGACGTGAGCTTGAGGGTGAGGCCTGTACTACATTGTGGAAAAGCTCGGGGTCACGGCTGTCTTCCTCCCTCTCTCGGGCCCATGCCCTGGGCTCAGCCATGGGGGAATGCTGAGTGGGAGAGACTGCCTCTCTGCCGGACTCAGAAGGCTTCCTCCCTTTAGGGCAAGTCCGTTTGTGTCTTACTTCGTGGAGGAGGAATGAGGGCGCCCAGAGATATTCTGACATGAAATGCCTAACGACAGAGGATCTGGAGGAGCTGGTTTGTCAGTGGAAGGAGCCAAAAAGCCTGCATTCCTAAGGCCTCTCTGAGAACTGCCAAGACACTCTGCCGTCATAGGCCTAAGAACTGGAAATTGGGACGGCAAGGCAACACTTGGAATCCTAGGATGCACTGGAAGTGCGGCTCTCAAACTGGATTGGAAGAAGCTTCCAAGCATAGTGTTCTTTCATGTACCAAAGAGAACCCAAGTGTCTGAGGCTGCTAGCGGTGTTGCTGGAGAGAACTGGCGTCCCCGTGGGCCTGTCGGCTCATTTGCTCTTTCTGACCCTCGAAGGAAAGTCTTCCAAAAAGCCTTTGGGACCCGCTTAGAGAGAACAGCTGCGAAGCTGATGCACAGAACTTTGACATAGAGACTAGGCCTGGGTCCCAAGCAGCCACCTATCTCTGGAGAGTACGTACCCCACCCAGGGATTCAAGCAGGGAGTTGGCCTTGTACAACTTACGCAGGACACTGGGAGGAGATGGAGGGCCACTCTACCTGCGCTCACACTACGTGGCCCGGAGAAGTTATCACGCAGCAGAATTCAACACCCTCCCACTACACGTGTGTAGCCAAAAGAGGCGCTGGGCAGTGGGTGTTCTCAGCCCAAGAGCAGTCCTTGTTCTGGGCCGCACCTGCTCTGTGGTTCAAAGGTTCTCTGAGTCTGCTCCTTTGGAGGCATTTCAGAGCGGACGCTATCCCCGGGCTGCCGAAGCAAAGAGGCATAGCGGCCTTTCACACTGAAGGCATGGGCTTGTTTCCCATTCAGAGAGTGTATGTTGCCCCTCCCAGGCTGGAGGCGCGTTAGGTGACACCCTTTGGGCCGTGCCCCTGGAAAATGCAAGGGGCTGTACCCGATTTGGGCTGCCTGGTGAAACCACTAGCAGTCACCAGCACCCTGAGTACCTTTCCTGAAGTCTGAGTCCTAGCTAGGTAAACTCGGCCTTCGGAGGCGAGAGGGGAGCAAACATGTTCAACTTGTGGGGAAAGTCTTGGACCAATGACCAGTATGCTTGTGCTTGGGCGAGGCTTAGGCAGGAGCTTTCCAACACAGGGTTTTGACCTTACCATAAGCCGTCCCTTTGGGCTGAAGCAGGCGGCGGGTCTGTGTGTATCACAGTCTGGGAAGGAGGGCCTCAGGTGAGTCTGCCAACTGACTGCCCTCCATCATAGCCAGCTGAGAAAATATGGCAAGGCTGATGGAACCCACTTACAGCGAAATGTTTCTCTTCAGAAGAGGAGATGTTGCTACCAAACGTCAGCAGCTCCTCAGAGTGCTGTTCTGGTGTAGACTAGGGCAAGCTCCCACGGTCCGAAGATTATGAACGACGGCTCTTTTCCAGTTGCTTCATCCGAGAGAGAGCCAGAAGGGCTGATCTCAACAAATAGGGCTGCACACCGCGAGTGCTTCGGGCAGGGCAGTCCTGAGCCAGTGTGCCACCTAAGGAATGAAAGCAAAGTTTCCTAGCCGCAGGAAAGCAGACCGAGGCCTGCTGTTTTCTCTAGGCGATTGACGTGAGCTTGAGGGTGAGGCCTGTACTACATTGTGGAAAAGCTCGGGGTCACGGCTGTCTTCCTCCCTCTCTCGGGCCCATGCCCTGGGCTCAGCCATGGGGGAATGCTGAGTGGGAGAGACTGCCTCTCTGCCGGACTCAGAAGGCTTCCTCCCTTTAGGGCAAGTCCGTTTGTGTCTTACTTCGTGGAGGAGGAATGAGGGCGCCCAGAGATATTCTGACATGAAATGCCTAACGACAGAGGATCTGGAGGAGCTGGTTTGTCAGTGGAAGGAGCCAAAAAGCCTGCATTCCTAAGGCCTCTCTGAGAACTGCCAAGACACTCTGCCGTCATAGGCCTAAGAACTGGAAATTGGGACGGCAAGGCAACACTTGGAATCCTAGGATGCACTGGAAGTGCGGCTCTCAAACTGGATTGGAAGAAGCTTCCAAGCATAGTGTTCTTTCATGTACCAAAGAGAACCCAAGTGTCTGAGGCTGCTAGCGGTGTTGCTGGAGAGAACTGGCATCCCCGTGGGCCTGTCGGCTCATTTGCTCTTTCTGACCCTCGAAGGAAAGTCTTCCAAAAAGCCTTTGGGACCCGCTTAGAGAGAACAGCTGCGAAGCTGATGCACAGAACTTTGACATAGAGACTAGGCCTGGGTCCCAAGCAGCCACCTATCTCTGGAGAGTACGTACCCCACCCAGGGATTCAAGCAGGGAGTTGGCCTTGTACAACTTACGCAGGACACTGGGAGGAGATGGAGGGCCACTCTACCTGCGCTCACACTACGTGGCCCGGAGAAGTTATCACGCAGCAGAATTCAACACCCTCCCACTACACGTGTGTAGCCAAAAGAGGCGCTGGGCAGTGGGTGTTCTCAGCCCAAGAGCAGTCCTTGTTCTGGGCCGCACCTGCTCTGTGGTTCAAAGGTTCTCTGAGTCTGCTCCTTTGGAGGCATTTCAGAGCGGACGCTATCCCCGGGCTGCCGAAGCAAAGAGGCATAGCGGCCTTTCACACTGAAGGCATGGGCTTGTTTCCCATTCAGAGAGTGTATGTTGCCCCTCCCAGGCTGGAGGCGCGTTAGGTGACACCCTTTGGGCCGTGCCCCTGGAAAATGCAAGGGGCTGTACCCGATTTGGGCTGCCTGGTGAAACCACTAGCAGTCACCAGCACCCTGAGTACCTTTCCTGAAGTCTGAGTCCTAGCTAGGTAAACTCGGCCTTCGGAGGCGAGAGGGGAGCAAACATGTTCAACTTGTGGGGAAAGTCTTGGACCAATGACCAGTATGCTTGTGCTTGGGCGAGGCTTAGGCAGGAGCTTTCCAACACAGGGTTTTGACCTTACCATAAGCCGTCCCTTTGGGCTGAAGCAGGCGGCGGGTCTGTGTGTATCACAGTCTGGGAAGGAGGGCCTCAGGTGAGTCTGCCAACTGACTGCCCTCCATCATAGCCAGCTGAGAAAATATGGCAAGGCTGATGGAACCCACTTACAGCGAAATGTTTCTCTTCAGAAGAGGAGATGTTGCTACCAAACGTCAGCAGCTCCTCAGAGTGCTGTTCTGGTGTAGACTAGGGCAAGCTCCCACGGTCCGAAGATTATGAACGACGGCTCTTTTCCAGTTGCTTCATCCGAGAGAGAGCCAGAAGGGCTGATCTCAACAAATAGGGCTGCACACCGCGAGTGCTTCGGGCAGGGCAGTCCTGAGCCAGTGTGCCACCTAAGGAATGAAAGCAAAGTTTCCTAGCCGCAGGAAAGCAGACCGAGGCCTGCTGTTTTCTCTAGGCGATTGACGTGAGCTTGAGGGTGAGGCCTGTACTACATTGTGGAAAAGCTCGGGGTCACGGCTGTCTTCCTCCCTCTCTCGGGCCCATGCCCTGGGCTCAGCCATGGGGGAATGCTGAGTGGGAGAGACTGCCTCTCTGCCGGACTCAGAAGGCTTCCTCCCTTTAGGGCAAGTCCGTTTGTGTCTTACTTCGTGGAGGAGGAATGAGGGCGCCCAGAGATATTCTGACATGAAATGCCTAACGACAGAGGATCTGGAGGAGCTGGTTTGTCAGTGGAAGGAGCCAAAAAGCCTGCATTCCTAAGGCCTCTCTGAGAACTGCCAAGACACTCTGCCGTCATAGGCCTAAGAACTGGAAATTGGGACGGCAAGGCAACACTTGGAATCCTAGGATGCACTGGAAGTGCGGCTCTCAAACTGGATTGGAAGAAGCTTCCAAGCATAGTGTTCTTTCATGTACCAAAGAGAACCCAAGTGTCTGAGGCTGCTAGCGGTGTTGCTGGAGAGAACTGGCGTCCCCGTGGGCCTGTCGGCTCATTTGCTCTTTCTGACCCTCGAAGGAAAGTCTTCCAAAAAGCCTTTGGGACCCGCTTAGAGAGAACAGCTGCGAAGCTGATGCACAGAACTTTGACATAGAGACTAGGCCTGGGTCCCAAGCAGCCACCTATCTCTGGAGAGTACGTACCCCACCCAGGGATTCAAGCAGGGAGTTGGCCTTGTACAACTTACGCAGGACACTGGGAGGAGATGGAGGGCCACTCTACCTGCGCTCACACTACGTGGCCCGGAGAAGTTATCACGCAGCAGAATTCAACACCCTCCCACTACACGTGTGTAGCCAAAAGAGGCGCTGGGCAGTGGGTGTTCTCAGCCCAAGAGCAGTCCTTGTTCTGGGCCGCACCTGCTCTGTGGTTCAAAGGTTCTCTGAGTCTGCTCCTTTGGAGGCATTTCAGAGCGGACGCTATCCCCGGGCTGCCGAAGCAAAGAGGCATAGCGGCCTTTCACACTGAAGGCATGGGCTTGTTTCCCATTCAGAGAGTGTATGTTGCCCCTCCCAGGCTGGAGGCGCGTTAGGTGACACCCTTTGGGCCGTGCCCCTGGAAAATGCAAGGGGCTGTACCCGATTTGGGCTGCCTGGTGAAACCACTAGCAGTCACCAGCACCCTGAGTACCTTTCCTGAAGTCTGAGTCCTAGCTAGGTAAACTCGGCCTTCGGAGGCGAGAGGGGAGCAAACATGTTCAACTTGTGGGGAAAGTCTTGGACCAATGACCAGTATGCTTGTGCTTGGGCGAGGCTTAGGCAGGAGCTTTCCAACACAGGGTTTTGACCTTACCATAAGCCGTCCCTTTGGGCTGAAGCAGGCGGCGGGTCTGTGTGTATCACAGTCTGGGAAGGAGGGCCTCAGGTGAGTCTGCCAACTGACTGCCCTCCATCATAGCCAGCTGAGAAAATATGGCAAGGCTGATGGAACCCACTTACAGCGAAATGTTTCTCTTCAGAAGAGGAGATGTTGCTACCAAACGTCAGCAGCTCCTCAGAGTGCTGTTCTGGTGTAGACTAGGGCAAGCTCCCACGGTCCGAAGATTATGAACGACGGCTCTTTTCCAGTTGCTTCATCCGAGAGAGAGCCAGAAGGGCTGATCTCAACAAATAGGGCTGCACACCGCGAGTGCTTCGGGCAGGGCAGTCCTGAGCCAGTGTGCCACCTAAGGAATGAAAGCAAAGTTTCCTAGCCGCAGGAAAGCAGACCGAGGCCTGCTGTTTTCTCTAGGCGATTGACGTGAGCTTGAGGGTGAGGCCTGTACTACATTGTGGAAAAGCTCGGGGTCACGGCTGTCTTCCTCCCTCTCTCGGGCCCATGCCCTGGGCTCAGCCATGGGGGAATGCTGAGTGGGAGAGACTGCCTCTCTGCCGGACTCAGAAGGCTTCCTCCCTTTAGGGCAAGTCCGTTTGTGTCTTACTTCGTGGAGGAGGAATGAGGGCGCCCAGAGATATTCTGACATGAAATGCCTAACGACAGAGGATCTGGAGGAGCTGGTTTGTCAGTGGAAGGAGCCAAAAAGCCTGCATTCCTAAGGCCTCTCTGAGAACTGCCAAGACACTCTGCCGTCATAGGCCTAAGAACTGGAAATTGGGACGGCAAGGCAACACTTGGAATCCTAGGATGCACTGGAAGTGCGGCTCTCAAACTGGATTGGAAGAAGCTTCCAAGCATAGTGTTCTTTCATGTACCAAAGAGAACCCAAGTGTCTGAGGCTGCTAGCGGTGTTGCTGGAGAGAACTGGCGTCCCCGTGGGCCTGTCGGCTCATTTGCTCTTTCTGACCCTCGAAGGAAAGTCTTCCAAAAAGCCTTTGGGACCCGCTTAGAGAGAACAGCTGCGAAGCTGATGCACAGAACTTTGACATAGAGACTAGGCCTGGGTCCCAAGCAGCCACCTATCTCTGGAGAGTACGTACCCCACCCAGGGATTCAAGCAGGGAGTTGGCCTTGTACAACTTACGCAGGACACTGGGAGGAGATGGAGGGCCACTCTACCTGCGCTCACACTACGTGGCCCGGAGAAGTTATCACGCAGCAGAATTCAACACCCTCCCACTACACGTGTGTAGCCAAAAGAGGCGCTGGGCAGTGGGTGTTCTCAGCCCAAGAGCAGTCCTTGTTCTGGGCCGCACCTGCTCTGTGGTTCAAAGGTTCTCTGAGTCTGCTCCTTTGGAGGCATTTCAGAGCGGACGCTATCCCCGGGCTGCCGAAGCAAAGAGGCATAGCGGCCTTTCACACTGAAGGCATGGGCTTGTTTCCCATTCAGAGAGTGTATGTTGCCCCTCCCAGGCTGGAGGCGCGTTAGGTGACACCCTTTGGGCCGTGCCCCTGGAAAATGCAAGGGGCTGTACCCGATTTGGGCTGCCTGGTGAAACCACTAGCAGTCACCAGCACCCTGAGTACCTTTCCTGAAGTCTGAGTCCTAGCTAGGTAAACTCGGCCTTCGGAGGCGAGAGGGGAGCAAACATGTTCAACTTGTGGGGAAAGTCTTGGACCAATGACCAGTATGCTTGTGCTTGGGCGAGGCTTAGGCAGGAGCTTTCCAACACAGGGTTTTGACCTTACCATAAGCCGTCCCTTTGGGCTGAAGCAGGCGGCGGGTCTGTGTGTATCACAGTCTGGGAAGGAGGGCCTCAGGTGAGTCTGCCAACTGACTGCCCTCCATCATAGCCAGCTGAGAAAATATGGCAAGGCTGATGGAACCCACTTACAGCGAAATGTTTCTCTTCAGAAGAGGAGATGTTGCTACCAAACGTCAGCAGCTCCTCAGAGTGCTGTTCTGGTGTAGACTAGGGCAAGCTCCCACGGTCCGAAGATTATGAACGACGGCTCTTTTCCAGTTGCTTCATCCGAGAGAGAGCCAGAAGGGCTGATCTCAACAAATAGGGCTGCACACCGCGAGTGCTTCGGGCAGGGCAGTCCTGAGCCAGTGTGCCACCTAAGGAATGAAAGCAAAGTTTCCTAGCCGCAGGAAAGCAGACCGAGGCCTGCTGTTTTCTCTAGGCGATTGACGTGAGCTTGAGGGTGAGGCCTGTACTACATTGTGGAAAAGCTCGGGGTCACGGCTGTCTTCCTCCCTCTCTCGGGCCCATGCCCTGGGCTCAGCCATGGGGGAATGCTGAGTGGGAGAGACTGCCTCTCTGCCGGACTCAGAAGGCTTCCTCCCTTTAGGGCAAGTCCGTTTGTGTCTTACTTCGTGGAGGAGGAATGAGGGCGCCCAGAGATATTCTGACATGAAATGCCTAACGACAGAGGATCTGGAGGAGCTGGTTTGTCAGTGGAAGGAGCCAAAAAGCCTGCATTCCTAAGGCCTCTCTGAGAACTGCCAAGACACTCTGCCGTCATAGGCCTAAGAACTGGAAATTGGGACGGCAAGGCAACACTTGGAATCCTAGGATGCACTGGAAGTGCGGCTCTCAAACTGGATTGGAAGAAGCTTCCAAGCATAGTGTTCTTTCATGTACCAAAGAGAACCCAAGTGTCTGAGGCTGCTAGCGGTGTTGCTGGAGAGAACTGGCATCCCCGTGGGCCTGTCGGCTCATTTGCTCTTTCTGACCCTCGAAGGAAAGTCTTCCAAAAAGCCTTTGGGACCCGCTTAGAGAGAACAGCTGCGAAGCTGATGCACAGAACTTTGACATAGAGACTAGGCCTGGGTCCCAAGCAGCCACCTATCTCTGGAGAGTACGTACCCCACCCAGGGATTCAAGCAGGGAGTTGGCCTTGTACAACTTACGCAGGACACTGGGAGGAGATGGAGGGCCACTCTACCTGCGCTCACACTACGTGGCCCGGAGAAGTTATCACGCAGCAGAATTCAACACCCTCCCACTACACGTGTGTAGCCAAAAGAGGCGCTGGGCAGTGGGTGTTCTCAGCCCAAGAGCAGTCCTTGTTCTGGGCCGCACCTGCTCTGTGGTTCAAAGGTTCTCTGAGTCTGCTCCTTTGGAGGCATTTCAGAGCGGACGCTATCCCCGGGCTGCCGAAGCAAAGAGGCATAGCGGCCTTTCACACTGAAGGCATGGGCTTGTTTCCCATTCAGAGAGTGTATGTTGCCCCTCCCAGGCTGGAGGCGCGTTAGGTGACACCCTTTGGGCCGTGCCCCTGGAAAATGCAAGGGGCTGTACCCGATTTGGGCTGCCTGGTGAAACCACTAGCAGTCACCAGCACCCTGAGTACCTTTCCTGAAGTCTGAGTCCTAGCTAGGTAAACTCGGCCTTCGGAGGCGAGAGGGGAGCAAACATGTTCAACTTGTGGGGAAAGTCTTGGACCAATGACCAGTATGCTTGTGCTTGGGCGAGGCTTAGGCAGGAGCTTTCCAACACAGGGTTTTGACCTTACCATAAGCCGTCCCTTTGGGCTGAAGCAGGCGGCGGGTCTGTGTGTATCACAGTCTGGGAAGGAGGGCCTCAGGTGAGTCTGCCAACTGACTGCCCTCCATCATAGCCAGCTGAGAAAATATGGCAAGGCTGATGGAACCCACTTACAGCGAAATGTTTCTCTTCAGAAGAGGAGATGTTGCTACCAAACGTCAGCAGCTCCTCAGAGTGCTGTTCTGGTGTAGACTAGGGCAAGCTCCCACGGTCCGAAGATTATGAACGACGGCTCTTTTCCAGTTGCTTCATCCGAGAGAGAGCCAGAAGGGCTGATCTCAACAAATAGGGCTGCACACCGCGAGTGCTTCGGGCAGGGCAGTCCTGAGCCAGTGTGCCACCTAAGGAATGAAAGCAAAGTTTCCTAGCCGCAGGAAAGCAGACCGAGGCCTGCTGTTTTCTCTAGGCGATTGACGTGAGCTTGAGGGTGAGGCCTGTACTACATTGTGGAAAAGCTCGGGGTCACGGCTGTCTTCCTCCCTCTCTCGGGCCCATGCCCTGGGCTCAGCCATGGGGGAATGCTGAGTGGGAGAGACTGCCTCTCTGCCGGACTCAGAAGGCTTCCTCCCTTTAGGGCAAGTCCGTTTGTGTCTTACTTCGTGGAGGAGGAATGAGGGCGCCCAGAGATATTCTGACATGAAATGCCTAACGACAGAGGATCTGGAGGAGCTGGTTTGTCAGTGGAAGGAGCCAAAAAGCCTGCATTCCTAAGGCCTCTCTGAGAACTGCCAAGACACTCTGCCGTCATAGGCCTAAGAACTGGAAATTGGGACGGCAAGGCAACACTTGGAATCCTAGGATGCACTGGAAGTGCGGCTCTCAAACTGGATTGGAAGAAGCTTCCAAGCATAGTGTTCTTTCATGTACCAAAGAGAACCCAAGTGTCTGAGGCTGCTAGCGGTGTTGCTGGAGAGAACTGGCATCCCCGTGGGCCTGTCGGCTCATTTGCTCTTTCTGACCCTCGAAGGAAAGTCTTCCAAAAAGCCTTTGGGACCCGCTTAGAGAGAACAGCTGCGAAGCTGATGCACAGAACTTTGACATAGAGACTAGGCCTGGGTCCCAAGCAGCCACCTATCTCTGGAGAGTACGTACCCCACCCAGGGATTCAAGCAGGGAGTTGGCCTTGTACAACTTACGCAGGACACTGGGAGGAGATGGAGGGCCACTCTACCTGCGCTCACACTACGTGGCCCGGAGAAGTTATCACGCAGCAGAATTCAACACCCTCCCACTACACGTGTGTAGCCAAAAGAGGCGCTGGGCAGTGGGTGTTCTCAGCCCAAGAGCAGTCCTTGTTCTGGGCCGCACCTGCTCTGTGGTTCAAAGGTTCTCTGAGTCTGCTCCTTTGGAGGCATTTCAGAGCGGACGCTATCCCCGGGCTGCCGAAGCAAAGAGGCATAGCGGCCTTTCACACTGAAGGCATGGGCTTGTTTCCCATTCAGAGAGTGTATGTTGCCCCTCCCAGGCTGGAGGCGCGTTAGGTGACACCCTTTGGGCCGTGCCCCTGGAAAATGCAAGGGGCTGTACCCGATTTGGGCTGCCTGGTGAAACCACTAGCAGTCACCAGCACCCTGAGTACCTTTCCTGAAGTCTGAGTCCTAGCTAGGTAAACTCGGCCTTCGGAGGCGAGAGGGGAGCAAACATGTTCAACTTGTGGGGAAAGTCTTGGACCAATGACCAGTATGCTTGTGCTTGGGCGAGGCTTAGGCAGGAGCTTTCCAACACAGGGTTTTGACCTTACCATAAGCCGTCCCTTTGGGCTGAAGCAGGCGGCGGGTCTGTGTGTATCACAGTCTGGGAAGGAGGGCCTCAGGTGAGTCTGCCAACTGACTGCCCTCCATCATAGCCAGCTGAGAAAATATGGCAAGGCTGATGGAACCCACTTACAGCGAAATGTTTCTCTTCAGAAGAGGAGATGTTGCTACCAAACGTCAGCAGCTCCTCAGAGTGCTGTTCTGGTGTAGACTAGGGCAAGCTCCCACGGTCCGAAGATTATGAACGACGGCTCTTTTCCAGTTGCTTCATCCGAGAGAGAGCCAGAAGGGCTGATCTCAACAAATAGGGCTGCACACCGCGAGTGCTTCGGGCAGGGCAGTCCTGAGCCAGTGTGCCACCTAAGGAATGAAAGCAAAGTTTCCTAGCCGCAGGAAAGCAGACCGAGGCCTGCTGTTTTCTCTAGGCGATTGACGTGAGCTTGAGGGTGAGGCCTGTACTACATTGTGGAAAAGCTCGGGGTCACGGCTGTCTTCCTCCCTCTCTCGGGCCCATGCCCTGGGCTCAGCCATGGGGGAATGCTGAGTGGGAGAGACTGCCTCTCTGCCGGACTCAGAAGGCTTCCTCCCTTTAGGGCAAGTCCGTTTGTGTCTTACTTCGTGGAGGAGGAATGAGGGCGCCCAGAGATATTCTGACATGAAATGCCTAACGACAGAGGATCTGGAGGAGCTGGTTTGTCAGTGGAAGGAGCCAAAAAGCCTGCATTCCTAAGGCCTCTCTGAGAACTGCCAAGACACTCTGCCGTCATAGGCCTAAGAACTGGAAATTGGGACGGCAAGGCAACACTTGGAATCCTAGGATGCACTGGAAGTGCGGCTCTCAAACTGGATTGGAAGAAGCTTCCAAGCATAGTGTTCTTTCATGTACCAAAGAGAACCCAAGTGTCTGAGGCTGCTAGCGGTGTTGCTGGAGAGAACTGGCATCCCCGTGGGCCTGTCGGCTCATTTGCTCTTTCTGACCCTCGAAGGAAAGTCTTCCAAAAAGCCTTTGGGACCCGCTTAGAGAGAACAGCTGCGAAGCTGATGCACAGAACTTTGACATAGAGACTAGGCCTGGGTCCCAAGCAGCCACCTATCTCTGGAGAGTACGTACCCCACCCAGGGATTCAAGCAGGGAGTTGGCCTTGTACAACTTACGCAGGACACTGGGAGGAGATGGAGGGCCACTCTACCTGCGCTCACACTACGTGGCCCGGAGAAGTTATCACGCAGCAGAATTCAACACCCTCCCACTACACGTGTGTAGCCAAAAGAGGCGCTGGGCAGTGGGTGTTCTCAGCCCAAGAGCAGTCCTTGTTCTGGGCCGCACCTGCTCTGTGGTTCAAAGGTTCTCTGAGTCTGCTCCTTTGGAGGCATTTCAGAGCGGACGCTATCCCCGGGCTGCCGAAGCAAAGAGGCATAGCGGCCTTTCACACTGAAGGCATGGGCTTGTTTCCCATTCAGAGAGTGTATGTTGCCCCTCCCAGGCTGGAGGCGCGTTAGGTGACACCCTTTGGGCCGTGCCCCTGGAAAATGCAAGGGGCTGTACCCGATTTGGGCTGCCTGGTGAAACCACTAGCAGTCACCAGCACCCTGAGTACCTTTCCTGAAGTCTGAGTCCTAGCTAGGTAAACTCGGCCTTCGGAGGCGAGAGGGGAGCAAACATGTTCAACTTGTGGGGAAAGTCTTGGACCAATGACCAGTATGCTTGTGCTTGGGCGAGGCTTAGGCAGGAGCTTTCCAACACAGGGTTTTGACCTTACCATAAGCCGTCCCTTTGGGCTGAAGCAGGCGGCGGGTCTGTGTGTATCACAGTCTGGGAAGGAGGGCCTCAGGTGAGTCTGCCAACTGACTGCCCTCCATCATAGCCAGCTGAGAAAATATGGCAAGGCTGATGGAACCCACTTACAGCGAAATGTTTCTCTTCAGAAGAGGAGATGTTGCTACCAAACGTCAGCAGCTCCTCAGAGTGCTGTTCTGGTGTAGACTAGGGCAAGCTCCCACGGTCCGAAGATTATGAACGACGGCTCTTTTCCAGTTGCTTCATCCGAGAGAGAGCCAGAAGGGCTGATCTCAACAAATAGGGCTGCACACCGCGAGTGCTTCGGGCAGGGCAGTCCTGAGCCAGTGTGCCACCTAAGGAATGAAAGCAAAGTTTCCTAGCCGCAGGAAAGCAGACCGAGGCCTGCTGTTTTCTCTAGGCGATTGACGTGAGCTTGAGGGTGAGGCCTGTACTACATTGTGGAAAAGCTCGGGGTCACGGCTGTCTTCCTCCCTCTCTCGGGCCCATGCCCTGGGCTCAGCCATGGGGGAATGCTGAGTGGGAGAGACTGCCTCTCTGCCGGACTCAGAAGGCTTCCTCCCTTTAGGGCAAGTCCGTTTGTGTCTTACTTCGTGGAGGAGGAATGAGGGCGCCCAGAGATATTCTGACATGAAATGCCTAACGACAGAGGATCTGGAGGAGCTGGTTTGTCAGTGGAAGGAGCCAAAAAGCCTGCATTCCTAAGGCCTCTCTGAGAACTGCCAAGACACTCTGCCGTCATAGGCCTAAGAACTGGAAATTGGGACGGCAAGGCAACACTTGGAATCCTAGGATGCACTGGAAGTGCGGCTCTCAAACTGGATTGGAAGAAGCTTCCAAGCATAGTGTTCTTTCATGTACCAAAGAGAACCCAAGTGTCTGAGGCTGCTAGCGGTGTTGCTGGAGAGAACTGGCATCCCCGTGGGCCTGTCGGCTCATTTGCTCTTTCTGACCCTCGAAGGAAAGTCTTCCAAAAAGCCTTTGGGACCCGCTTAGAGAGAACAGCTGCGAAGCTGATGCACAGAACTTTGACATAGAGACTAGGCCTGGGTCCCAAGCAGCCACCTATCTCTGGAGAGTACGTACCCCACCCAGGGATTCAAGCAGGGAGTTGGCCTTGTACAACTTACGCAGGACACTGGGAGGAGATGGAGGGCCACTCTACCTGCGCTCACACTACGTGGCCCGGAGAAGTTATCACGCAGCAGAATTCAACACCCTCCCACTACACGTGTGTAGCCAAAAGAGGCGCTGGGCAGTGGGTGTTCTCAGCCCAAGAGCAGTCCTTGTTCTGGGCCGCACCTGCTCTGTGGTTCAAAGGTTCTCTGAGTCTGCTCCTTTGGAGGCATTTCAGAGCGGACGCTATCCCCGGGCTGCCGAAGCAAAGAGGCATAGCGGCCTTTCACACTGAAGGCATGGGCTTGTTTCCCATTCAGAGAGTGTATGTTGCCCCTCCCAGGCTGGAGGCGCGTTAGGTGACACCCTTTGGGCCGTGCCCCTGGAAAATGCAAGGGGCTGTACCCGATTTGGGCTGCCTGGTGAAACCACTAGCAGTCACCAGCACCCTGAGTACCTTTCCTGAAGTCTGAGTCCTAGCTAGGTAAACTCGGCCTTCGGAGGCGAGAGGGGAGCAAACATGTTCAACTTGTGGGGAAAGTCTTGGACCAATGACCAGTATGCTTGTGCTTGGGCGAGGCTTAGGCAGGAGCTTTCCAACACAGGGTTTTGACCTTACCATAAGCCGTCCCTTTGGGCTGAAGCAGGCGGCGGGTCTGTGTGTATCACAGTCTGGGAAGGAGGGCCTCAGGTGAGTCTGCCAACTGACTGCCCTCCATCATAGCCAGCTGAGAAAATATGGCAAGGCTGATGGAACCCACTTACAGCGAAATGTTTCTCTTCAGAAGAGGAGATGTTGCTACCAAACGTCAGCAGCTCCTCAGAGTGCTGTTCTGGTGTAGACTAGGGCAAGCTCCCACGGTCCGAAGATTATGAACGACGGCTCTTTTCCAGTTGCTTCATCCGAGAGAGAGCCAGAAGGGCTGATCTCAACAAATAGGGCTGCACACCGCGAGTGCTTCGGGCAGGGCAGTCCTGAGCCAGTGTGCCACCTAAGGAATGAAAGCAAAGTTTCCTAGCCGCAGGAAAGCAGACCGAGGCCTGCTGTTTTCTCTAGGCGATTGACGTGAGCTTGAGGGTGAGGCCTGTACTACATTGTGGAAAAGCTCGGGGTCACGGCTGTCTTCCTCCCTCTCTCGGGCCCATGCCCTGGGCTCAGCCATGGGGGAATGCTGAGTGGGAGAGACTGCCTCTCTGCCGGACTCAGAAGGCTTCCTCCCTTTAGGGCAAGTCCGTTTGTGTCTTACTTCGTGGAGGAGGAATGAGGGCGCCCAGAGATATTCTGACATGAAATGCCTAACGACAGAGGATCTGGAGGAGCTGGTTTGTCAGTGGAAGGAGCCAAAAAGCCTGCATTCCTAAGGCCTCTCTGAGAACTGCCAAGACACTCTGCCGTCATAGGCCTAAGAACTGGAAATTGGGACGGCAAGGCAACACTTGGAATCCTAGGATGCACTGGAAGTGCGGCTCTCAAACTGGATTGGAAGAAGCTTCCAAGCATAGTGTTCTTTCATGTACCAAAGAGAACCCAAGTGTCTGAGGCTGCTAGCGGTGTTGCTGGAGAGAACTGGCATCCCCGTGGGCCTGTCGGCTCATTTGCTCTTTCTGACCCTCGAAGGAAAGTCTTCCAAAAAGCCTTTGGGACCCGCTTAGAGAGAACAGCTGCGAAGCTGATGCACAGAACTTTGACATAGAGACTAGCCCTGGGTCCCAAGCAGCCACCTATCTCTGGAGAGTACGTACCCCACCCAGGGATTCAAGCAGGGAGTTGGCCTTGTACAACTTACGCAGGACACTGGGAGGAGATGGAGGGCCACTCTACCTGCGCTCACACTACGTGGCCCGGAGAAGTTATCACGCAGCAGAATTCAACACCCTCCCACTACACGTGTGTAGCCAAAAGAGGCGCTGGGCAGTGGGTGTTCTCAGCCCAAGAGCAGTCCTTGTTCTGGGCCGCACCTGCTCTGTGGTTCAAAGGTTCTCTGAGTCTGCTCCTTTGGAGGCATTTCAGAGCGGACGCTATCCCCGGGCTGCCGAAGCAAAGAGGCATAGCGGCCTTTCACACTGAAGGCATGGGCTTGTTTCCCATTCAGAGAGTGTATGTTGCCCCTCCCAGGCTGGAGGCGCGTTAGGTGACACCCTTTGGGCCGTGCCCCTGGAAAATGCAAGGGGCTGTACCCGATTTGGGCTGCCTGGTGAAACCACTAGCAGTCACCAGCACCCTGAGTACCTTTCCTGAAGTCTGAGTCCTAGCTAGGTAAACTCGGCCTTCGGAGGCGAGAGGGGAGCAAACATGTTCAACTTGTGGGGAAAGTCTTGGACCAATGACCAGTATGCTTGTGCTTGGGCGAGGCTTAGGCAGGAGCTTTCCAACACAGGGTTTTGACCTTACCATAAGCCGTCCCTTTGGGCTGAAGCAGGCGGCGGGTCTGTGTGTATCACAGTCTG
Source organism: Balaenoptera borealis (assembly GCF_965194805.1). NCBI lineage: Eukaryota > Metazoa > Chordata > Mammalia > Artiodactyla > Balaenopteridae > Balaenoptera > Balaenoptera borealis. The sequence continues at coordinate 101,130 of NW_028123010.1, read as the reverse complement.
GGAAGGAGGGCCTCAGGTGAGTCTGCCAACTGACTGCCCTCCATCATAGCCAGCTGAGAAAATATGGCAAGGCTGATGGAACCCACTTACAGCGAAATGTTTCTCTTCAGAAGAGGAGATGTTGCTACCAAACGTCAGCAGCTCCTCAGAGTGCTGTTCTGGTGTAGACTAGGGCAAGCTCCCACGGTCCGAAGATTATGAACGACGGCTCTTTTCCAGTTGCTTCATCCGAGAGAGAGCCAGAAGGGCTGATCTCAACAAATAGGGCTGCACACCGCGAGTGCTTCGGGCAGGGCAGTCCTGAGCCAGTGTGCCACCTAAGGAATGAAAGCAAAGTTTCCTAGCCGCAGGAAAGCAGACCGAGGCCTGCTGTTTTCTCTAGGCGATTGACGTGAGCTTGAGGGTGAGGCCTGTACTACATTGTGGAAAAGCTCGGGGTCACGGCTGTCTTCCTCCCTCTCTCGGGCCCATGCCCTGGGCTCAGCCATGGGGGAATGCTGAGTGGGAGAGACTGCCTCTCTGCCGGACTCAGAAGGCTTCCTCCCTTTAGGGCAAGTCCGTTTGTGTCTTACTTCGTGGAGGAGGAATGAGGGCGCCCAGAGATATTCTGACATGAAATGCCTAACGACAGAGGATCTGGAGGAGCTGGTTTGTCAGTGGAAGGAGCCAAAAAGCCTGCATTCCTAAGGCCTCTCTGAGAACTGCCAAGACACTCTGCCGTCATAGGCCTAAGAACTGGAAATTGGGACGGCAAGGCAACACTTGGAATCCTAGGATGCACTGGAAGTGCGGCTCTCAAACTGGATTGGAAGAAGCTTCCAAGCATAGTGTTCTTTCATGTACCAAAGAGAACCCAAGTGTCTGAGGCTGCTAGCGGTGTTGCTGGAGAGAACTGGCATCCCCGTGGGCCTGTCGGCTCATTTGCTCTTTCTGACCCTCGAAGGAAAGTCTTCCAAAAAGCCTTTGGGACCCGCTTAGAGAGAACAGCTGCGAAGCTGATGCACAGAACTTTGACATAGAGACTAGGCCTGGGTCCCAAGCAGCCACCTATCTCTGGAGAGTACGTACCCCACCCAGGGATTCAAGCAGGGAGTTGGCCTTGTACAACTTACGCAGGACACTGGGAGGAGATGGAGGGCCACTCTACCTGCGCTCACACTACGTGGCCCGGAGAAGTTATCACGCAGCAGAATTCAACACCCTCCCACTGCACGTGTGTAGCCAAAAGAGGCGCTGGGCAGTGGGTGTTCTCAGCCCAAGAGCAGTCCTTGTTCTGGGCCGCACCTGCTCTGTGGTTCAAAGGTTCTCTGAGTCTGCTCCTTTGGAGGCATTTCAGAGCGGACGCTATCCCCGGGCTGCCGAAGCAAAGAGGCATAGCGGCCTTTCACACTGAAGGCATGGGCTTGTTTCCCATTCAGAGAGTGTATGTTGCCCCTCCCAGGCTGGAGGCGCGTTAGGTGACACCCTTTGGGCCGTGCCCCTGGAAAATGCAAGGGGCTGTACCCGATTTGGGCTGCCTGGTGAAACCACTAGCAGTCACCAGCACCCTGAGTACCTTTCCTGAAGTCTGAGTCCTAGCTAGGTAAACTCGGCCTTCGGAGGCGAGAGGGGAGCAAACATGTTCAACTTGTGGGGAAAGTCTTGGACCAATGACCAGTATGCTTGTGCTTGGGCGAGGCTTAGGCAGGAGCTTTCCAACACAGGGTTTTGACCTTACCATAAGCCGTCCCTTTGGGCTGAAGCAGGCGGCGGGTCTGTGTGTATCACAGTCTGGGAAGGAGGGCCTCAGGTGAGTCTGCCAACTGACTGCCCTCCATCATAGCCAGCTGAGAAAATATGGCAAGGCTGATGGAACCCACTTACAGCGAAATGTTTCTCTTCAGAAGAGGAGATGTTGCTACCAAACGTCAGCAGCTCCTCAGAGTGCTGTTCTGGTGTAGACTAGGGCAAGCTCCCACGGTCCGAAGATTATGAACGACGGCTCTTTTCCAGTTGCTTCATCCGAGAGAGAGCCAGAAGGGCTGATCTCAACAAATAGGGCTGCACACCGCGAGTGCTTCGGGCAGGGCAGTCCTGAGCCAGTGTGCCACCTAAGGAATGAAAGCAAAGTTTCCTAGCCGCAGGAAAGCAGACCGAGGCCTGCTGTTTTCTCTAGGCGATTGACGTGAGCTTGAGGGTGAGGCCTGTACTACATTGTGGAAAAGCTCGGGGTCACGGCTGTCTTCCTCCCTCTCTCGGGCCCATGCCCTGGGCTCAGCCATGGGGGAATGCTGAGTGGGAGAGACTGCCTCTCTGCCGGACTCAGAAGGCTTCCTCCCTTTAGGGCAAGTCCGTTTGTGTCTTACTTCGTGGAGGAGGAATGAGGGCGCCCAGAGATATTCTGACATGAAATGCCTAACGACAGAGGATCTGGAGGAGCTGGTTTGTCAGTGGAAGGAGCCAAAAAGCCTGCATTCCTAAGGCCTCTCTGAGAACTGCCAAGACACTCTGCCGTCATAGGCCTAAGAACTGGAAATTGGGACGGCAAGGCAACACTTGGAATCCTAGGATGCACTGGAAGTGCGGCTCTCAAACTGGATTGGAAGAAGCTTCCAAGCATAGTGTTCTTTCATGTACCAAAGAGAACCCAAGTGTCTGAGGCTGCTAGCGGTGTTGCTGGAGAGAACTGGCATCCCCGTGGGCCTGTCGGCTCATTTGCTCTTTCTGACCCTCGAAGGAAAGTCTTCCAAAAAGCCTTTGGGACCCGCTTAGAGAGAACAGCTGCGAAGCTGATGCACAGAACTTTGACATAGAGACTAGCCCTGGGTCCCAAGCAGCCACCTATCTCTGGAGAGTACGTACCCCACCCAGGGATTCAAGCAGGGAGTTGGCCTTGTACAACTTACGCAGGACACTGGGAGGAGATGGAGGGCCACTCTACCTGCGCTCACACTACGTGGCCCGGAGAAGTTATCACGCAGCAGAATTCAACACCCTCCCACTGCACGTGTGTAGCCAAAAGAGGCGCTGGGCAGTGGGTGTTCTCAGCCCAAGAGCAGTCCTTGTTCTGGGCCGCACCTGCTCTGTGGTTCAAAGGTTCTCTGAGTCTGCTCCTTTGGAGGCATTTCAGAGCGGACGCTATCCCCGGGCTGCCGAAGCAAAGAGGCATAGCGGCCTTTCACACTGAAGGCATGGGCTTGTTTCCCATTCAGAGAGTGTATGTTGCCCCTCCCAGGCTGGAGGCGCGTTAGGTGACACCCTTTGGGCCGTGCCCCTGGAAAATGCAAGGGGCTGTACCCGATTTGGGCTGCCTGGTGAAACCACTAGCAGTCACCAGCACCCTGAGTACCTTTCCTGAAGTCTGAGTCCTAGCTAGGTAAACTCGGCCTTCGGAGGCGAGAGGGGAGCAAACATGTTCAACTTGTGGGGAAAGTCTTGGACCAATGACCAGTATGCTTGTGCTTGGGCGAGGCTTAGGCAGGAGCTTTCCAACACAGGGTTTTGACCTTACCATAAGCCGTCCCTTTGGGCTGAAGCAGGCGGCGGGTCTGTGTGTATCACAGTCTGGGAAGGAGGGCCTCAGGTGAGTCTGCCAACTGACTGCCCTCCATCATAGCCAGCTGAGAAAATATGGCAAGGCTGATGGAACCCACTTACAGCGAAATGTTTCTCTTCAGAAGAGGAGATGTTGCTACCAAACGTCAGCAGCTCCTCAGAGTGCTGTTCTGGTGTAGACTAGGGCAAGCTCCCACGGTCCGAAGATTATGAACGACGGCTCTTTTCCAGTTGCTTCATCCGAGAGAGAGCCAGAAGGGCTGATCTCAACAAATAGGGCTGCACACCGCGAGTGCTTCGGGCAGGGCAGTCCTGAGCCAGTGTGCCACCTAAGGAATGAAAGCAAAGTTTCCTAGCCGCAGGAAAGCAGACCGAGGCCTGCTGTTTTCTCTAGGCGATTGACGTGAGCTTGAGGGTGAGGCCTGTACTACATTGTGGAAAAGCTCGGGGTCACGGCTGTCTTCCTCCCTCTCTCGGGCCCATGCCCTGGGCTCAGCCATGGGGGAATGCTGAGTGGGAGAGACTGCCTCTCTGCCGGACTCAGAAGGCTTCCTCCCTTTAGGGCAAGTCCGTTTGTGTCTTACTTCGTGGAGGAGGAATGAGGGCGCCCAGAGATATTCTGACATGAAATGCCTAACGACAGAGGATCTGGAGGAGCTGGTTTGTCAGTGGAAGGAGCCAAAAAGCCTGCATTCCTAAGGCCTCTCTGAGAACTGCCAAGACACTCTGCCGTCATAGGCCTAAGAACTGGAAATTGGGACGGCAAGGCAACACTTGGAATCCTAGGATGCACTGGAAGTGCGGCTCTCAAACTGGATTGGAAGAAGCTTCCAAGCATAGTGTTCTTTCATGTACCAAAGAGAACCCAAGTGTCTGAGGCTGCTAGCGGTGTTGCTGGAGAGAACTGGCATCCCCGTGGGCCTGTCGGCTCATTTGCTCTTTCTGACCCTCGAAGGAAAGTCTTCCAAAAAGCCTTTGGGACCCGCTTAGAGAGAACAGCTGCGAAGCTGATGCACAGAACTTTGACATAGAGACTAGCCCTGGGTCCCAAGCAGCCACCTATCTCTGGAGAGTACGTACCCCACCCAGGGATTCAAGCAGGGAGTTGGCCTTGTACAACTTACGCAGGACACTGGGAGGAGATGGAGGGCCACTCTACCTGCGCTCACACTACGTGGCCCGGAGAAGTTATCACGCAGCAGAATTCAACACCCTCCCACTACACGTGTGTAGCCAAAAGAGGCGCTGGGCAGTGGGTGTTCTCAGCCCAAGAGCAGTCCTTGTTCTGGGCCGCACCTGCTCTGTGGTTCAAAGGTTCTCTGAGTCTGCTCCTTTGGAGGCATTTCAGAGCGGACGCTATCCCCGGGCTGCCGAAGCAAAGAGGCATAGCGGCCTTTCACACTGAAGGCATGGGCTTGTTTCCCATTCAGAGAGTGTATGTTGCCCCTCCCAGGCTGGAGGCGCGTTAGGTGACACCCTTTGGGCCGTGCCCCTGGAAAATGCAAGGGGCTGTACCCGATTTGGGCTGCCTGGTGAAACCACTAGCAGTCACCAGCACCCTGAGTACCTTTCCTGAAGTCTGAGTCCTAGCTAGGTAAACTCGGCCTTCGGAGGCGAGAGGGGAGCAAACATGTTCAACTTGTGGGGAAAGTCTTGGACCAATGACCAGTATGCTTGTGCTTGGGCGAGGCTTAGGCAGGAGCTTTCCAACACAGGGTTTTGACCTTACCATAAGCCGTCCCTTTGGGCTGAAGCAGGCGGCGGGTCTGTGTGTATCACAGTCTGGGAAGGAGGGCCTCAGGTGAGTCTGCCAACTGACTGCCCTCCATCATAGCCAGCTGAGAAAATATGGCAAGGCTGATGGAACCCACTTACAGCGAAATGTTTCTCTTCAGAAGAGGAGATGTTGCTACCAAACGTCAGCAGCTCCTCAGAGTGCTGTTCTGGTGTAGACTAGGGCAAGCTCCCACGGTCCGAAGATTATGAACGACGGCTCTTTTCCAGTTGCTTCATCCGAGAGAGAGCCAGAAGGGCTGATCTCAACAAATAGGGCTGCACACCGCGAGTGCTTCGGGCAGGGCAGTCCTGAGCCAGTGTGCCACCTAAGGAATGAAAGCAAAGTTTCCTAGCCGCAGGAAAGCAGACCGAGGCCTGCTGTTTTCTCTAGGCGATTGACGTGAGCTTGAGGGTGAGGCCTGTACTACATTGTGGAAAAGCTCGGGGTCACGGCTGTCTTCCTCCCTCTCTCGGGCCCATGCCCTGGGCTCAGCCATGGGGGAATGCTGAGTGGGAGAGACTGCCTCTCTGCCGGACTCAGAAGGCTTCCTCCCTTTAGGGCAAGTCCGTTTGTGTCTTACTTCGTGGAGGAGGAATGAGGGCGCCCAGAGATATTCTGACATGAAATGCCTAACGACAGAGGATCTGGAGGAGCTGGTTTGTCAGTGGAAGGAGCCAAAAAGCCTGCATTCCTAAGGCCTCTCTGAGAACTGCCAGACACTCTGCCGTCATAGGCCTAAGAACTGGAAATTGGGACGGCAAGGCAACACTTGGAATCCTAGGATGCACTGGAAGTGCGGCTCTCAAACTGGATTGGAAGAAGCTTCCAAGCATAGTGTTCTTTCATGTACCAAAGAGAACCCAAGTGTCTGAGGCTGCTAGCGGTGTTGCTGGAGAGAACTGGCATCCCCGTGGGCCTGTCGGCTCATTTGCTCTTTCTGACCCTCGAAGGAAAGTCTTCCAAAAAGCCTTTGGGACCCGCTTAGAGAGAACAGCTGCGAAGCTGATGCACAGAACTTTGACATAGAGACTAGGCCTGGGTCCCAAGCAGCCACCTATCGCTGGAGAGTACGTACCCCACCCAGGGATTCAAGCAGGGAGTTGGCCTTGTACAACTTACGCAGGACACTGGGAGGAGATGGAGGGCCACTCTACCTGCGCTCACACTACGTGGCCCGGAGAAGTTATCACGCAGCAGAATTCAACACCCTCCCACTACACGTGTGTAGCCAAAAGAGGCGCTGGGCAGTGGGTGTTCTCAGCCCAAGAGCAGTCCTTGTTCTGGGCCGCACCTGCTCTGTGGTTCAAAGGTTCTCTGAGTCTGCTCCTTTGGAGGCATTTCAGAGCGGACGCTATCCCCGGGCTGCCGAAGCAAAGAGGCATAGCGGCCTTTCACACTGAAGGCATGGGCTTGTTTCCCATTCAGAGAGTGTATGTTGCCCCTCCCAGGCTGGAGGCGCGTTAGGTGACACCCTTTGGGCCGTGCCCCTGGAAAATGCAAGGGGCTGTACCCGATTTGGGCTGCCTGGTGAAACCACTAGCAGTCACCAGCACCCTGAGTACCTTTCCTGAAGTCTGAGTCCTAGCTAGGTAAACTCGGCCTTCGGAGGCGAGAGGGGAGCAAACATGTTCAACTTGTGGGGAAAGTCTTGGACCAATGACCAGTATGCTTGTGCTTGGGCGAGGCTTAGGCAGGAGCTTTCCAACACAGGGTTTTGACCTTACCATAAGCCGTCCCTTTGGGCTGAAGCAGGCGGCGGGTCTGTGTGTATCACAGTCTGGGAAGGAGGGCCTCAGGTGAGTCTGCCAACTGACTGCCCTCCATCATAGCCAGCTGAGAAAATATGGCAAGGCTGATGGAACCCACTTACAGCGAAATGTTTCTCTTCAGAAGAGGAGATGTTGCTACCAAACGTCAGCAGCTCCTCAGAGTGCTGTTCTGGTGTAGACTAGGGCAAGCTCCCACGGTCCGAAGATTATGAACGACGGCTCTTTTCCAGTTGCTTCATCCGAGAGAGAGCCAGAAGGGCTGATCTCAACAAATAGGGCTGCACACCGCGAGTGCTTCGGGCAGGGCAGTCCTGAGCCAGTGTGCCACCTAAGGAATGAAAGCAAAGTTTCCTAGCCGCAGGAAAGCAGACCGAGGCCTGCTGTTTTCTCTAGGCGATTGACGTGAGCTTGAGGGTGAGGCCTGCACTACATTGTGGAAAAGCTCGGGGTCACGGCTGTCTTCCTCCCTCTCTCGGGCCCATGCCCTGGGCTCAGCCATGGGGGAATGCTGAGTGGGAGAGACTGCCTCTCTGCCGGACTCAGAAGGCTTCCTCCCTTTAGGGCAAGTCCGTTTGTGTCTTACTTCGTGGAGGAGGAATGAGGGCGCCCAGAGATATTCTGACATGAAATGCCTAACGACAGAGGATCTGGAGGAGCTGGTTTGTCAGTGGAAGGAGCCAAAAAGCCTGCATTCCTAAGGCCTCTCTGAGAACTGCCAAGACACTCTGCCGTCATAGGCCTAAGAACTGGAAATTGGGACGGCAAGGCAACACTTGGAATCCTAGGATGCACTGGAAGTGCGGCTCTCAAACTGGATTGGAAGAAGCTTCCAAGCATAGTGTTCTTTCATGTACCAAAGAGAACCCAAGTGTCTGAGGCTGCTAGCGGTGTTGCTGGAGAGAACTGGCATCCCCGTGGGCCTGTCGGCTCATTTGCTCTTTCTGACCCTCGAAGGAAAGTCTTCCAAAAAGCCTTTGGGACCCGCTTAGAGAGAACAGCTGCGAAGCTGATGCACAGAACTTTGACATAGAGACTAGGCCTGGGTCCCAAGCAGCCACCTATCTCTGGAGAGTACGTACCCCACCCAGGGATTCAAGCAGGGAGTTGGCCTTGTACAACTTACGCAGGACACTGGGAGGAGATGGAGGGCCACTCTACCTGCGCTCACACTACGTGGCCCGGAGAAGTTATCACGCAGCAGAATTCAACACCCTCCCACTACACGTGTGTAGCCAAAAGAGGCGCTGGGCAGTGGGTGTTCTCAGCCCAAGAGCAGTCCTTGTTCTGGGCCGCACCTGCTCTGTGGTTCAAAGGTTCTCTGAGTCTGCTCCTTTGGAGGCATTTCAGAGCGGACGCTATCCCCGGGCTGCCGAAGCAAAGAGGCATAGCGGCCTTTCACACTGAAGGCATGGGCTTGTTTCCCATTCAGAGAGTGTATGTTGCCCCTCCCAGGCTGGAGGCGCGTTAGGTGACACCCTTTGGGCCGTGCCCCTGGAAAATGCAAGGGGCTGTACCCGATTTGGGCTGCCTGGTGAAACCACTAGCAGTCACCAGCACCCTGAGTACCTTTCCTGAAGTCTGAGTCCTAGCTAGGTAAACTCGGCCTTCGGAGGCGAGAGGGGAGCAAACATGTTCAACTTGTGGGGAAAGTCTTGGACCAATGACCAGTATGCTTGTGCTTGGGCGAGGCTTAGGCAGGAGCTTTCCAACACAGGGTTTTGACCTTACCATAAGCCGTCCCTTTGGGCTGAAGCAGGCGGCGGGTCTGTGTGTATCACAGTCTGGGAAGGAGGGCCTCAGGTGAGTCTGCCAACTGACTGCCCTCCATCATAGCCAGCTGAGAAAATATGGCAAGGCTGATGGAACCCACTTACAGCGAAATGTTTCTCTTCAGAAGAGGAGATGTTGCTACCAAACGTCAGCAGCTCCTCAGAGTGCTGTTCTGGTGTAGACTAGGGCAAGCTCCCACGGTCCGAAGATTATGAACGACGGCTCTTTTCCAGTTGCTTCATCCGAGAGAGAGCCAGAAGGGCTGATCTCAACAAATAGGGCTGCACACCGCGAGTGCTTCGGGCAGGGCAGTCCTGAGCCAGTGTGCCACCTAAGGAATGAAAGCAAAGTTTCCTAGCCGCAGGAAAGCAGACCGAGGCCTGCTGTTTTCTCTAGGCGATTGACGTGAGCTTGAGGGTGAGGCCTGCACTACATTGTGGAAAAGCTCGGGGTCACGGCTGTCTTCCTCCCTCTCTCGGGCCCATGCCCTGGGCTCAGCCATGGGGGAATGCTGAGTGGGAGAGACTGCCTCTCTGCCGGACTCAGAAGGCTTCCTCCCTTTAGGGCAAGTCCGTTTGTGTCTTACTTCGTGGAGGAGGAATGAGGGCGCCCAGAGATATTCTGACATGAAATGCCTAACGACAGAGGATCTGGAGGAGCTGGTTTGTCAGTGGAAGGAGCCAAAAAGCCTGCATTCCTAAGGCCTCTCTGAGAACTGCCAAGACACTCTGCCGTCATAGGCCTAAGAACTGGAAATTGGGACGGCAAGGCAACACTTGGAATCCTAGGATGCACTGGAAGTGCGGCTCTCAAACTGGATTGGAAGAAGCTTCCAAGCATAGTGTTCTTTCATGTACCAAAGAGAACCCAAGTGTCTGAGGCTGCTAGCGGTGTTGCTGGAGAGAACTGGCATCCCCGTGGGCCTGTCGGCTCATTTGCTCTTTCTGACCCTCGAAGGAAAGTCTTCCAAAAAGCCTTTGGGACCCGCTTAGAGAGAACAGCTGCGAAGCTGATGCACAGAACTTTGACATAGAGACTAGGCCTGGGTCCCAAGCAGCCACCTATCTCTGGAGAGTACGTACCCCACCCAGGGATTCAAGCAGGGAGTTGGCCTTGTACAACTTACGCAGGACACTGGGAGGAGATGGAGGGCCACTCTACCTGCGCTCACACTACGTGGCCCGGAGAAGTTATCACGCAGCAGAATTCAACACCCTCCCACTACACGTGTGTAGCCAAAAGAGGCGCTGGGCAGTGGGTGTTCTCAGCCCAAGAGCAGTCCTTGTTCTGGGCCGCACCTGCTCTGTGGTTCAAAGGTTCTCTGAGTCTGCTCCTTTGGAGGCATTTCAGAGCGGACGCTATCCCCGGGCTGCCGAAGCAAAGAGGCATAGCGGCCTTTCACACTGAAGGCATGGGCTTGTTTCCCATTCAGAGAGTGTATGTTGCCCCTCCCAGGCTGGAGGCGCGTTAGGTGACACCCTTTGGGCCGTGCCCCTGGAAAATGCAAGGGGCTGTACCCGATTTGGGCTGCCTGGTGAAACCACTAGCAGTCACCAGCACCCTGAGTACCTTTCCTGAAGTCTGAGTCCTAGCTAGGTAAACTCGGCCTTCGGAGGCGAGAGGGGAGCAAACATGTTCAACTTGTGGGGAAAGTCTTGGACCAATGACCAGTATGCTTGTGCTTGGGCGAGGCTTAGGCAGGAGCTTTCCAACACAGGGTTTTGACCTTACCATAAGCCGTCCCTTTGGGCTGAAGCAGGCGGCGGGTCTGTGTGTATCACAGTCTGGGAAGGAGGGCCTCAGGTGAGTCTGCCAACTGACTGCCCTCCATCATAGCCAGCTGAGAAAATATGGCAAGGCTGATGGAACCCACTTACAGCGAAATGTTTCTCTTCAGAAGAGGAGATGTTGCTACCAAACGTCAGCAGCTCCTCAGAGTGCTGTTCTGGTGTAGACTAGGGCAAGCTCCCACGGTCCGAAGATTATGAACGACGGCTCTTTTCCAGTTGCTTCATCCGAGAGAGAGCCAGAAGGGCTGATCTCAACAAATAGGGCTGCACACCGCGAGTGCTTCGGGCAGGGCAGTCCTGAGCCAGTGTGCCACCTAAGGAATGAAAGCAAAGTTTCCTAGCCGCAGGAAAGCAGACCGAGGCCTGCTGTTTTCTCTAGGCGATTGACGTGAGCTTGAGGGTGAGGCCTGCACTACATTGTGGAAAAGCTCGGGGTCACGGCTGTCTTCCTCCCTCTCTCGGGCCCATGCCCTGGGCTCAGCCATGGGGGAATGCTGAGTGGGAGAGACTGCCTCTCTGCCGGACTCAGAAGGCTTCCTCCCTTTAGGGCAAGTCCGTTTGTGTCTTACTTCGTGGAGGAGGAATGAGGGCGCCCAGAGATATTCTGACATGAAATGCCTAACGACAGAGGATCTGGAGGAGCTGGTTTGTCAGTGGAAGGAGCCAAAAAGCCTGCATTCCTAAGGCCTCTCTGAGAACTGCCAAGACACTCTGCCGTCATAGGCCTAAGAACTGGAAATTGGGACGGCAAGGCAACACTTGGAATCCTAGGATGCACTGGAAGTGCGGCTCTCAAACTGGATTGGAAGAAGCTTCCAAGCATAGTGTTCTTTCATGTACCAAAGAGAACCCAAGTGTCTGAGGCTGCTAGCGGTGTTGCTGGAGAGAACTGGCATCCCCGTGGGCCTGTCGGCTCATTTGCTCTTTCTGACCCTCGAAGGAAAGTCTTCCAAAAAGCCTTTGGGACCCGCTTAGAGAGAACAGCTGCGAAGCTGATGCACAGAACTTTGACATAGAGACTAGGCCTGGGTCCCAAGCAGCCACCTATCTCTGGAGAGTACGTACCCCACCCAGGGATTCAAGCAGGGAGTTGGCCTTGTACAACTTACGCAGGACACTGGGAGGAGATGGAGGGCCACTCTACCTGCGCTCACACTACGTGGCCCGGAGAAGTTATCACGCAGCAGAATTCAACACCCTCCCACTACACGTGTGTAGCCAAAAGAGGCGCTGGGCAGTGGGTGTTCTCAGCCCAAGAGCAGTCCTTGTTCTGGGCCGCACCTGCTCTGTGGTTCAAAGGTTCTCTGAGTCTGCTCCTTTGGAGGCATTTCAGAGCGGACGCTATCCCCGGGCTGCCGAAGCAAAGAGGCATAGCGGCCTTTCACACTGAAGGCATGGGCTTGTTTCCCATTCAGAGAGTGTATGTTGCCCCTCCCAGGCTGGAGGCGCGTTAGGTGACACCCTTTGGGCCGTGCCCCTGGAAAATGCAAGGGGCTGTACCCGATTTGGGCTGCCTGGTGAAACCACTAGCAGTCACCAGCACCCTGAGTACCTTTCCTGAAGTCTGAGTCCTAGCTAGGTAAACTCGGCCTTCGGAGGCGAGAGGGGAGCAAACATGTTCAACTTGTGGGGAAAGTCTTGGACCAATGACCAGTATGCTTGTGCTTGGGCGAGGCTTAGGCAGGAGCTTTCCAACACAGGGTTTTGACCTTACCATAAGCCATCCCTTTGGGCTGAAGCAGGCGGCGGGTCTGTGTGTATCACAGTCTGGGAAGGAGGGCCTCAGGTGAGTCTGCCAACTGACTGCCCTCCATCATAGCCAGCTGAGAAAATATGGCAAGGCTGATGGAACCCACTTACAGCGAAATGTTTCTCTTCAGAAGAGGAGATGTTGCTACCAAACGTCAGCAGCTCCTCAGAGTGCTGTTCTGGTGTAGACTAGGGCAAGCTCCCACGGTCCGAAGATTATGAACGACGGCTCTTTTCCAGTTGCTTCATCCGAGAGAGAGCCAGAAGGGCTGATCTCAACAAATAGGGCTGCACACCGCGAGTGCTTCGGGCAGGGCAGTCCTGAGCCAGTGTGCCACCTAAGGAATGAAAGCAAAGTTTCCTAGCCGCAGGAAAGCAGACCGAGGCCTGCTGTTTTCTCTAGGCGATTGACGTGAGCTTGAGGGTGAGGCCTGCACTACATTGTGGAAAAGCTCGGGGTCACGGCTGTCTTCCTCCCTCTCTCGGGCCCATGCCCTGGGCTCAGCCATGGGGGAATGCTGAGTGGGAGAGACTGCCTCTCTGCCGGACTCAGAAGGCTTCCTCCCTTTAGGGCAAGTCCGTTTGTGTCTTACTTCGTGGAGGAGGAATGAGGGCGCCCAGAGATATTCTGACATGAAATGCCTAACGACAGAGGATCTGGAGGAGCTGGTTTGTCAGTGGAAGGAGCCAAAAAGCCTGCATTCCTAAGGCCTCTCTGAGAACTGCCAAGACACTCTGCCGTCATAGGCCTAAGAACTGGAAATTGGGACGGCAAGGCAACACTTGGAATCCTAGGATGCACTGGAAGTGCGGCTCTCAAACTGGATTGGAAGAAGCTTCCAAGCATAGTGTTCTTTCATGTACCAAAGAGAACCCAAGTGTCTGAGGCTGCTAGCGGTGTTGCTGGAGAGAACTGGCATCCCCGTGGGCCTGTCGGCTCATTTGCTCTTTCTGACCCTCGAAGGAAAGTCTTCCAAAAAGCCTTTGGGACCCGCTTAGAGAGAACAGCTGCGAAGCTGATGCACAGAACTTTGACATAGAGACTAGCCCTGGGTCCCAAGCAGCCACCTATCTCTGGAGAGTACGTACCCCACCCAGGGATTCAAGCAGGGAGTTGGCCTTGTACAACTTACGCAGGACACTGGGAGGAGATGGAGGGCCACTCTACCTGCGCTCACACTACGTGGCCCGGAGAAGTTATCACGCAGCAGAATTCAACACCCTCCCACTACACGTGTGTAGCCAAAAGAGGCGCTGGGCAGTGGGTGTTCTCAGCCCAAGAGCAGTCCTTGTTCTGGGCCGCACCTGCTCTGTGGTTCAAAGGTTCTCTGAGTCTGCTCCTTTGGAGGCATTTCAGAGCGGACGCTATCCCCGGGCTGCCGAAGCAAAGAGGCATAGCGGCCTTTCACACTGAAGGCATGGGCTTGTTTCCCATTCAGAGAGTGTATGTTGCCCCTCCCAGGCTGGAGGCGCGTTAGGTGACACCCTTTGGGCCGTGCCCCTGGAAAATGCAAGGGGCTGTACCCGATTTGGGCTGCCTGGTGAAACCACTAGCAGTCACCAGCACCCTGAGTACCTTTCCTGAAGTCTGAGTCCTAGCTAGGTAAACTCGGCCTTCGGAGGCGAGAGGGGAGCAAACATGTTCAACTTGTGGGGAAAGTCTTGGACCAATGACCAGTATGCTTGTGCTTGGGCGAGGCTTAGGCAGGAGCTTTCCAACACAGGGTTTTGACCTTACCATAAGCCGTCCCTTTGGGCTGAAGCAGGCGGCGGGTCTGTGTGTATCACAGTCTGGGAAGGAGGGCCTCAGGTGAGTCTGCCAACTGACTGCCCTCCATCATAGCCAGCTGAGAAAATATGGCAAGGCTGATGGAACCCACTTACAGCGAAATGTTTCTCTTCAGAAGAGGAGATGTTGCTACCAAACGTCAGCAGCTCCTCAGAGTGCTGTTCTGGTGTAGACTAGGGCAAGCTCCCACGGTCCGAAGATTATGAACGACGGCTCTTTTCCAGTTGCTTCATCCGAGAGAGAGCCAGAAGGGCTGATCTCAACAAATAGGGCTGCACACCGCGAGTGCTTCGGGCAGGGCAGTCCTGAGCCAGTGTGCCACCTAAGGAATGAAAGCAAAGTTTCCTAGCCGCAGGAAAGCAGACCGAGGCCTGCTGTTTTCTCTAGGCGATTGACGTGAGCTTGAGGGTGAGGCCTGTACTACATTGTGGAAAAGCTCGGGGTCACGGCTGTCTTCCTCCCTCTCTCGGGCCCATGCCCTGGGCTCAGCCATGGGGGAATGCTGAGTGGGAGAGACTGCCTCTCTGCCGGACTCAGAAGGCTTCCTCCCTTTAGGGCAAGTCCGTTTGTGTCTTACTTCGTGGAGGAGGAATGAGGGCGCCCAGAGATATTCTGACATGAAATGCCTAACGACAGAGGATCTGGAGGAGCTGGTTTGTCAGTGGAAGGAGCCAAAAAGCCTGCATTCCTAAGGCCTCTCTGAGAACTGCCAAGACACTCTGCCGTCATAGGCCTAAGAACTGGAAATTGGGACGGCAAGGCAACACTTGGAATCCTAGGATGCACTGGAAGTGCGGCTCTCAAACTGGATTGGAAGAAGCTTCCAAGCATAGTGTTCTTTCATGTACCAAAGAGAACCCAAGTGTCTGAGGCTGCTAGCGGTGTTGCTGGAGAGAACTGGCATCCCCGTGGGCCTGTCGGCTCATTTGCTCTTTCTGACCCTCGAAGGAAAGTCTTCCAAAAAGCCTTTGGGACCCGCTTAGAGAGAACAGCTGCGAAGCTGATGCACAGAACTTTGACATAGAGACTAGGCCTGGGTCCCAAGCAGCCACCTATCTCTGGAGAGTACGTACCCCACCCAGGGATTCAAGCAGGGAGTTGGCCTTGTACAACTTACGCAGGACACTGGGAGGAGATGGAGGGCCACTCTACCTGCGCTCACACTACGTGGCCCGGAGAAGTTATCACGCAGCAGAATTCAACACCCTCCCACTACACGTGTGTAGCCAAAAGAGGCGCTGGGCAGTGGGTGTTCTCAGCCCAAGAGCAGTCCTTGTTCTGGGCCGCACCTGCTCTGTGGTTCAAAGGTTCTCTGAGTCTGCTCCTTTGGAGGCATTTCAGAGCGGACGCTATCCCCGGGCTGCCGAAGCAAAGAGGCATAGCGGCCTTTCACACTGAAGGCATGGGCTTGTTTCCCATTCAGAGAGTGTATGTTGCCCCTCCCAGGCTGGAGGCGCGTTAGGTGACACCCTTTGGGCCGTGCCCCTGGAAAATGCAAGGGGCTGTACCCGATTTGGGCTGCCTGGTGAAACCACTAGCAGTCACCAGCACCCTGAGTACCTTTCCTGAAGTCTGAGTCCTAGCTAGGTAAACTCGGCCTTCGGAGGCGAGAGGGGAGCAAACATGTTCAACTTGTGGGGAAAGTCTTGGACCAATGACCAGTATGCTTGTGCTTGGGCGAGGCTTAGGCAGGAGCTTTCCAACACAGGGTTTTGACCTTACCATAAGCCGTCCCTTTGGGCTGAAGCAGGCGGCGGGTCTGTGTGTATCACAGTCTGGGAAGGAGGGCCTCAGGTGAGTCTGCCAACTGACTGCCCTCCATCATAGCCAGCTGAGAAAATATGGCAAGGCTGATGGAACCCACTTACAGCGAAATGTTTCTCTTCAGAAGAGGAGATGTTGCTACCAAACGTCAGCAGCTCCTCAGAGTGCTGTTCTGGTGTAGACTAGGGCAAGCTCCCACGGTCCGAAGATTATGAACGACGGCTCTTTTCCAGTTGCTTCATCCGAGAGAGAGCCAGAAGGGCTGATCTCAACAAATAGGGCTGCACACCGCGAGTGCTTCGGGCAGGGCAGTCCTGAGCCAGTGTGCCACCTAAGGAATGAAAGCAAAGTTTCCTAGCCGCAGGAAAGCAGACCGAGGCCTGCTGTTTTCTCTAGGCGATTGACGTGAGCTTGAGGGTGAGGCCTGTACTACATTGTGGAAAAGCTCGGGGTCACGGCTGTCTTCCTCCCTCTCTCGGGCCCATGCCCTGGGCTCAGCCATGGGGGAATGCTGAGTGGGAGAGACTGCCTCTCTGCCGGACTCAGAAGGCTTCCTCCCTTTAGGGCAAGTCCGTTTGTGTCTTACTTCGTGGAGGAGGAATGAGGGCGCCCAGAGATATTCTGACATGAAATGCCTAACGACAGAGGATCTGGAGGAGCTGGTTTGTCAGTGGAAGGAGCCAAAAAGCCTGCATTCCTAAGGCCTCTCTGAGAACTGCCAAGACACTCTGCCGTCATAGGCCTAAGAACTGGAAATTGGGACGGCAAGGCAACACTTGGAATCCTAGGATGCACTGGAAGTGCGGCTCTCAAACTGGATTGGAAGAAGCTTCCAAGCATAGTGTTCTTTCATGTACCAAAGAGAACCCAAGTGTCTGAGGCTGCTAGCGGTGTTGCTGGAGAGAACTGGCATCCCCGTGGGCCTGTCGGCTCATTTGCTCTTTCTGACCCTCGAAGGAAAGTCTTCCAAAAAGCCTTTGGGACCCGCTTAGAGAGAACAGCTGCGAAGCTGATGCACAGAACTTTGACATAGAGACTAGGCCTGGGTCCCAAGCAGCCACCTATCTCTGGAGAGTACGTACCCCACCCAGGGATTCAAGCAGGGAGTTGGCCTTGTACAACTTACGCAGGACACTGGGAGGAGATGGAGGGCCACTCTACCTGCGCTCACACTACGTGGCCCGGAGAAGTTATCACGCAGCAGAATTCAACACCCTCCCACTACACGTGTGTAGCCAAAAGAGGCGCTGGGCAGTGGGTGTTCTCAGCCCAAGAGCAGTCCTTGTTCTGGGCCGCACCTGCTCTGTGGTTCAAAGGTTCTCTGAGTCTGCTCCTTTGGAGGCATTTCAGAGCGGACGCTATCCCCGGGCTGCCGAAGCAAAGAGGCATAGCGGCCTTTCACACTGAAGGCATGGGCTTGTTTCCCATTCAGAGAGTGTATGTTGCCCCTCCCAGGCTGGAGGCGCGTTAGGTGACACCCTTTGGGCCGTGCCCCTGGAAAATGCAAGGGGCTGTACCCGATTTGGGCTGCCTGGTGAAACCACTAGCAGTCACCAGCACCCTGAGTACCTTTCCTGAAGTCTGAGTCCTAGCTAGGTAAACTCGGCCTTCGGAGGCGAGAGGGGAGCAAACATGTTCAACTTGTGGGGAAAGTCTTGGACCAATGACCAGTATGCTTGTGCTTGGGCGAGGCTTAGGCAGGAGCTTTCCAACACAGGGTTTTGACCTTACCATAAGCCGTCCCTTTGGGCTGAAGCAGGCGGCGGGTCTGTGTGTATCACAGTCTGGGAAGGAGGGCCTCAGGTGAGTCTGCCAACTGACTGCCCTCCATCATAGCCAGCTGAGAAAATATGGCAAGGCTGATGGAACCCACTTACAGCGAAATGTTTCTCTTCAGAAGAGGAGATGTTGCTACCAAACGTCAGCAGCTCCTCAGAGTGCTGTTCTGGTGTAGACTAGGGCAAGCTCCCACGGTCCGAAGATTATGAACGACGGCTCTTTTCCAGTTGCTTCATCCGAGAGAGAGCCAGAAGGGCTGATCTCAACAAATAGGGCTGCACACCGCGAGTGCTTCGGGCAGGGCAGTCCTGAGCCAGTGTGCCACCTAAGGAATGAAAGCAAAGTTTCCTAGCCGCAGGAAAGCAGACCGAGGCCTGCTGTTTTCTCTAGGCGATTGACGTGAGCTTGAGGGTGAGGCCTGTACTACATTGTGGAAAAGCTCGGGGTCACGGCTGTCTTCCTCCCTCTCTCGGGCCCATGCCCTGGGCTCAGCCATGGGGGAATGCTGAGTGGGAGAGACTGCCTCTCTGCCGGACTCAGAAGGCTTCCTCCCTTTAGGGCAAGTCCGTTTGTGTCTTACTTCGTGGAGGAGGAATGAGGGCGCCCAGAGATATTCTGACATGAAATGCCTAACGACAGAGGATCTGGAGGAGCTGGTTTGTCAGTGGAAGGAGCCAAAAAGCCTGCATTCCTAAGGCCTCTCTGAGAACTGCCAAGACACTCTGCCGTCATAGGCCTAAGAACTGGAAATTGGGACGGCAAGGCAACACTTGGAATCCTAGGATGCACTGGAAGTGCGGCTCTCAAACTGGATTGGAAGAAGCTTCCAAGCATAGTGTTCTTTCATGTACCAAAGAGAACCCAAGTGTCTGAGGCTGCTAGCGGTGTTGCTGGAGAGAACTGGCATCCCCGTGGGCCTGTCGGCTCATTTGCTCTTTCTGACCCTCGAAGGAAAGTCTTCCAAAAAGCCTTTGGGACCCGCTTAGAGAGAACAGCTGCGAAGCTGATGCACAGAACTTTGACATAGAGACTAGGCCTGGGTCCCAAGCAGCCACCTATCTCTGGAGAGTACGTACCCCACCCAGGGATTCAAGCAGGGAGTTGGCCTTGTACAACTTACGCAGGACACTGGGAGGAGATGGAGGGCCACTCTACCTGCGCTCACACTACGTGGCCCGGAGAAGTTATCACGCAGCAGAATTCAACACCCTCCCACTACACGTGTGTAGCCAAAAGAGGCGCTGGGCAGTGGGTGTTCTCAGCCCAAGAGCAGTCCTTGTTCTGGGCCGCACCTGCTCTGTGGTTCAAAGGTTCTCTGAGTCTGCTCCTTTGGAGGCATTTCAGAGCGGACGCTATCCCCGGGCTGCCGAAGCAAAGAGGCATAGCGGCCTTTCACACTGAAGGCATGGGCTTGTTTCCCATTCAGAGAGTGTATGTTGCCCCTCCCAGGCTGGAGGCGCGTTAGGTGACACCCTTTGGGCCGTGCCCCTGGAAAATGCAAGGGGCTGTACCCGATTTGGGCTGCCTGGTGAAACCACTAGCAGTCACCAGCACCCTGAGTACCTTTCCTGAAGTCTGAGTCCTAGCTAGGTAAACTCGGCCTTCGGAGGCGAGAGGGGAGCAAACATGTTCAACTTGTGGGGAAAGTCTTGGACCAATGACCAGTATGCTTGTGCTTGGGCGAGGCTTAGGCAGGAGCTTTCCAACACAGGGTTTTGACCTTACCATAAGCCGTCCCTTTGGGCTGAAGCAGGCGGCGGGTCTGTGTGTATCACAGTCTGGGAAGGAGGGCCTCAGGTGAGTCTGCCAACTGACTGCCCTCCATCATAGCCAGCTGAGAAAATATGGCAAGGCTGATGGAACCCACTTACAGCGAAATGTTTCTCTTCAGAAGAGGAGATGTTGCTACCAAACGTCAGCAGCTCCTCAGAGTGCTGTTCTGGTGTAGACTAGGGCAAGCTCCCACGGTCCGAAGATTATGAACGACGGCTCTTTTCCAGTTGCTTCATCCGAGAGAGAGCCAGAAGGGCTGATCTCAACAAATAGGGCTGCACACCGCGAGTGCTTCGGGCAGGGCAGTCCTGAGCCAGTGTGCCACCTAAGGAATGAAAGCAAAGTTTCCTAGCCGCAGGAAAGCAGACCGAGGCCTGCTGTTTTCTCTAGGCGATTGACGTGAGCTTGAGGGTGAGGCCTGTACTACATTGTGGAAAAGCTCGGGGTCACGGCTGTCTTCCTCCCTCTCTCGGGCCCATGCCCTGGGCTCAGCCATGGGGGAATGCTGAGTGGGAGAGACTGCCTCTCTGCCGGACTCAGAAGGCTTCCTCCCTTTAGGGCAAGTCCGTTTGTGTCTTACTTCGTGGAGGAGGAATGAGGGCGCCCAGAGATATTCTGACATGAAATGCCTAACGACAGAGGATCTGGAGGAGCTGGTTTGTCAGTGGAAGGAGCCAAAAAGCCTGCATTCCTAAGGCCTCTCTGAGAACTGCCAAGACACTCTGCCGTCATAGGCCTAAGAACTGGAAATTGGGACGGCAAGGCAACACTTGGAATCCTAGGATGCACTGGAAGTGCGGCTCTCAAACTGGATTGGAAGAAGCTTCCAAGCATAGTGTTCTTTCATGTACCAAAGAGAACCCAAGTGTCTGAGGCTGCTAGCGGTGTTGCTGGAGAGAACTGGCATCCCCGTGGGCCTGTCGGCTCATTTGCTCTTTCTGACCCTCGAAGGAAAGTCTTCCAAAAAGCCTTTGGGACCCGCTTAGAGAGAACAGCTGCGAAGCTGATGCACAGAACTTTGACATAGAGACTAGGCCTGGGTCCCAAGCAGCCACCTATCTCTGGAGAGTACGTACCCCACCCAGGGATTCAAGCAGGGAGTTGGCCTTGTACAACTTACGCAGGACACTGGGAGGAGATGGAGGGCCACTCTACCTGCGCTCACACTACGTGGCCCGGAGAAGTTATCACGCAGCAGAATTCAACACCCTCCCACTACACGTGTGTAGCCAAAAGAGGCGCTGGGCAGTGGGTGTTCTCAGCCCAAGAGCAGTCCTTGTTCTGGGCCGCACCTGCTCTGTGGTTCAAAGGTTCTCTGAGTCTGCTCCTTTGGAGGCATTTCAGAGCGGACGCTATCCCCGGGCTGCCGAAGCAAAGAGGCATAGCGGCCTTTCACACTGAAGGCATGGGCTTGTTTCCCATTCAGAGAGTGTATGTTGCCCCTCCCAGGCTGGAGGCGCGTTAGGTGACACCCTTTGGGCCGTGCCCCTGGAAAATGCAAGGGGCTGTACCCGATTTGGGCTGCCTGGTGAAACCACTAGCAGTCACCAGCACCCTGAGTACCTTTCCTGAAGTCTGAGTCCTAGCTAGGTAAACTCGGCCTTCGGAGGCGAGAGGGGAGCAAACATGTTCAACTTGTGGGGAAAGTCTTGGACCAATGACCAGTATGCTTGTGCTTGGGCGAGGCTTAGGCAGGAGCTTTCCAACACAGGGTTTTGACCTTACCATAAGCCGTCCCTTTGGGCTGAAGCAGGCGGCGGGTCTGTGTGTATCACAGTCTGGGAAGGAGGGCCTCAGGTGAGTCTGCCAACTGACTGCCCTCCATCATAGCCAGCTGAGAAAATATGGCAAGGCTGATGGAACCCACTTACAGCGAAATGTTTCTCTTCAGAAGAGGAGATGTTGCTACCAAACGTCAGCAGCTCCTCAGAGTGCTGTTCTGGTGTAGACTAGGGCAAGCTCCCACGGTCCGAAGATTATGAACGACGGCTCTTTTCCAGTTGCTTCATCCGAGAGAGAGCCAGAAGGGCTGATCTCAACAAATAGGGCTGCACACCGCGAGTGCTTCGGGCAGGGCAGTCCTGAGCCAGTGTGCCACCTAAGGAATGAAAGCAAAGTTTCCTAGCCGCAGGAAAGCAGACCGAGGCCTGCTGTTTTCTCTAGGCGATTGACGTGAGCTTGAGGGTGAGGCCTGTACTACATTGTGGAAAAGCTCGGGGTCACGGCTGTCTTCCTCCCTCTCTCGGGCCCATGCCCTGGGCTCAGCCATGGGGGAATGCTGAGTGGGAGAGACTGCCTCTCTGCCGGACTCAGAAGGCTTCCTCCCTTTAGGGCAAGTCCGTTTGTGTCTTACTTCGTGGAGGAGGAATGAGGGCGCCCAGAGATATTCTGACATGAAATGCCTAACGACAGAGGATCTGGAGGAGCTGGTTTGTCAGTGGAAGGAGCCAAAAAGCCTGCATTCCTAAGGCCTCTCTGAGAACTGCCAAGACACTCTGCCGTCATAGGCCTAAGAACTGGAAATTGGGACGGCAAGGCAACACTTGGAATCCTAGGATGCACTGGAAGTGCGGCTCTCAAACTGGATTGGAAGAAGCTTCCAAGCATAGTGTTCTTTCATGTACCAAAGAGAACCCAAGTGTCTGAGGCTGCTAGCGGTGTTGCTGGAGAGAACTGGCATCCCCGTGGGCCTGTCGGCTCATTTGCTCTTTCTGACCCTCGAAGGAAAGTCTTCCAAAAAGCCTTTGGGACCCGCTTAGAGAGAACAGCTGCGAAGCTGATGCACAGAACTTTGACATAGAGACTAGCCCTGGGTCCCAAGCAGCCACCTATCTCTGGAGAGTACGTACCCCACCCAGGGATTCAAGCAGGGAGTTGGCCTTGTACAACTTACGCAGGACACTGGGAGGAGATGGAGGGCCACTCTACCTGCGCTCACACTACGTGGCCCGGAGAAGTTATCACGCAGCAGAATTCAACACCCTCCCACTACACGTGTGTAGCCAAAAGAGGCGCTGGGCAGTGGGTGTTCTCAGCCCAAGAGCAGTCCTTGTTCTGGGCCGCACCTGCTCTGTGGTTCAAAGGTTCTCTGAGTCTGCTCCTTTGGAGGCATTTCAGAGCGGACGCTATCCCCGGGCTGCCGAAGCAAAGAGGCATAGCGGCCTTTCACACTGAAGGCATGGGCTTGTTTCCCATTCAGAGAGTGTATGTTGCCCCTCCCAGGCTGGAGGCGCGTTAGGTGACACCCTTTGGGCCGTGCCCCTGGAAAATGCAAGGGGCTGTACCCGATTTGGGCTGCCTGGTGAAACCACTAGCAGTCACCAGCACCCTGAGTACCTTTCCTGAAGTCTGAGTCCTAGCTAGGTAAACTCGGCCTTCGGAGGCGAGAGGGGAGCAAACATGTTCAACTTGTGGGGAAAGTCTTGGACCAATGACCAGTATGCTTGTGCTTGGGCGAGGCTTAGGCAGGAGCTTTCCAACACAGGGTTTTGACCTTACCATAAGCCGTCCCTTTGGGCTGAAGCAGGCGGCGGGTCTGTGTGTATCACAGTCTGGGAAGGAGGGCCTCAGGTGAGTCTGCCAACTGACTGCCCTCCATCATAGCCAGCTGAGAAAATATGGCAAGGCTGATGGAACCCACTTACAGCGAAATGTTTCTCTTCAGAAGAGGAGATGTTGCTACCAAACGTCAGCAGCTCCTCAGAGTGCTGTTCTGGTGTAGACTAGGGCAAGCTCCCACGGTCCGAAGATTATGAACGACGGCTCTTTTCCAGTTGCTTCATCCGAGAGAGAGCCAGAAGGGCTGATCTCAACAAATAGGGCTGCACACCGCGAGTGCTTCGGGCAGGGCAGTCCTGAGCCAGTGTGCCACCTAAGGAATGAAAGCAAAGTTTCCTAGCCGCAGGAAAGCAGACCGAGGCCTGCTGTTTTCTCTAGGCGATTGACGTGAGCTTGAGGGTGAGGCCTGTACTACATTGTGGAAAAGCTCGGGGTCACGGCTGTCTTCCTCCCTCTCTCGGGCCCATGCCCTGGGCTCAGCCATGGGGGAATGCTGAGTGGGAGAGACTGCCTCTCTGCCGGACTCAGAAGGCTGCCTCCCTTTAGGGCAAGTCCGTTTGTGTCTTACTTCGTGGAGGAGGAATGAGGGCGCCCAGAGATATTCTGACATGAAATGCCTAACGACAGAGGATCTGGAGGAGCTGGTTTGTCAGTGGAAGGAGCCAAAAAGCCTGCATTCCTAAGGCCTCTCTGAGAACTGCCAAGACACTCTGCCGTCATAGGCCTAAGAACTGGAAATTGGGACGGCAAGGCAACACTTGGAATCCTAGGATGCACTGGAAGTGCGGCTCTCAAACTGGATTGGAAGAAGCTTCCAAGCATAGTGTTCTTTCATGTACCAAAGAGAACCCAAGTGTCTGAGGCTGCTAGCGGTGTTGCTGGAGAGAACTGGCATCCCCGTGGGCCTGTCGGCTCATTTGCTCTTTCTGACCCTCGAAGGAAAGTCTTCCAAAAAGCCTTTGGGACCCGCTTAGAGAGAACAGCTGCGAAGCTGATGCACAGAACTTTGACATAGAGACTAGCCCTGGGTCCCAAGCAGCCACCTATCTCTGGAGAGTACGTACCCCACCCAGGGATTCAAGCAGGGAGTTGGCCTTGTACAACTTACGCAGGACACTGGGAGGAGATGGAGGGCCACTCTACCTGCGCTCACACTACGTGGCCCGGAGAAGTTATCACGCAGCAGAATTCAACACCCTCCCACTACACGTGTGTAGCCAAAAGAGGCGCTGGGCAGTGGGTGTTCTCAGCCCAAGAGCAGTCCTTGTTCTGGGCCGCACCTGCTCTGTGGTTCAAAGGTTCTCTGAGTCTGCTCCTTTGGAGGCATTTCAGAGCTGACGCTATCCCCGGGCTGCCGAAGCAAAGAGGCATAGCGGCCTTTCACACTGAAGGCATGGGCTTGTTTCCCATTCAGAGAGTGTATGTTGCCCCTCCCAGGCTGGAGGCGCGTTAGGTGACACCCTTTGGGCCGTGCCCCTGGAAAATGCAAGGGGCTGTACCCGATTTGGGCTGCCTGGTGAAACCACTAGCAGTCACCAGCACCCTGAGTACCTTTCCTGAAGTCTGAGTCCTAGCTAGGTAAACTCGGCCTTCGGAGGCGAGAGGGGAGCAAACATGTTCAACTTGTGGGGAAAGTCTTGGACCAATGACCAGTATGCTTGTGCTTGGGCGAGGCTTAGGCAGGAGCTTTCCAACACAGGGTTTTGACCTTACCATAAGCCGTCCCTTTGGGCTGAAGCAGGCGGCGGGTCTGTGTGTATCACAGTCTGGGAAGGAGGGCCTCAGGTGAGTCTGCCAACTGACTGCCCTCCATCATAGCCAGCTGAGAAAATATGGCAAGGCTGATGGAACCCACTTACAGCGAAATGTTTCTCTTCAGAAGAGGAGATGTTGCTACCAAACGTCAGCAGCTCCTCAGAGTGCTGTTCTGGTGTAGACTAGGGCAAGCTCCCACGGTCCGAAGATTATGAACGACGGCTCTTTTCCAGTTGCTTCATCCGAGAGAGAGCCAGAAGGGCTGATCTCAACAAATAG
This sequence comes from Balaenoptera borealis, assembly GCF_965194805.1. Taxonomy (NCBI): domain Eukaryota; kingdom Metazoa; phylum Chordata; class Mammalia; order Artiodactyla; family Balaenopteridae; genus Balaenoptera; species Balaenoptera borealis. The sequence continues at coordinate 76,044 of NW_028123010.1, read as the reverse complement.
GGCTGCACACCGCGAGTGCTTCGGGCAGGGCAGTCCTGAGCCAGTGTGCCACCTAAGGAATGAAAGCAAAGTTTCCTAGCCGCAGGAAAGCAGACCGAGGCCTGCTGTTTTCTCTAGGCGATTGACGTGAGCTTGAGGGTGAGGCCTGCACTACATTGTGGAAAAGCTCGGGGTCACGGCTGTCTTCCTCCCTCTCTCGGGCCCATGCCCTGGGCTCAGCCATGGGGGAATGCTGAGTGGGAGAGACTGCCTCTCTGCCGGACTCAGAAGGCTGCCTCCCTTTAGGGCAAGTCCGTTTGTGTCTTACTTCGTGGAGGAGGAATGAGGGCGCCCAGAGATATTCTGACATGAAATGCCTAACGACAGAGGATCTGGAGGAGCTGGTTTGTCAGTGGAAGGAGCCAAAAAGCCTGCATTCCTAAGGCCTCTCTGAGAACTGCCAGACACTCTGCCGTCATAGGCCTAAGAACTGGAAATTGGGACGGCAAGGCAACACTTGGAATCCTAGGATGCACTGGAAGTGCGGCTCTCAAACTGGATTGGAAGAAGCTTCCAAGCATAGTGTTCTTTCATGTACCAAAGAGAACCCAAGTGTCTGAGGCTGCTAGCGGTGTTGCTGGAGAGAACTGGCATCCCCGTGGGCCTGTCGGCTCATTTGCTCTTTCTGACCCTCGAAGGAAAGTCTTCCAAAAAGCCTTTGGGACCCGCTTAGAGAGAACAGCTGCGAAGCTGATGCACAGAACTTTGACATAGAGACTAGCCCTGGGTCCCAAGCAGCCACCTATCTCTGGAGAGTACGTACCCCACCCAGGGATTCAAGCAGGGAGTTGGCCTTGTACAACTTACGCAGGACACTGGGAGGAGATGGAGGGCCACTCTACCTGCGCTCACACTACGTGGCCCGGAGAAGTTATCACGCAGCAGAATTCAACACCCTCCCACTACACGTGTGTAGCCAAAAGAGGCGCTGGGCAGTGGGTGTTCTCAGCCCAAGAGCAGTCCTTGTTCTGGGCCGCACCTGCTCTGTGGTTCAAAGGTTCTCTGAGTCTGCTCCTTTGGAGGCATTTCAGAGCTGACGCTATCCCTGGGCTGCCGAAGCAAAGAGGCATAGCGGCCTTTCACACTGAAGGCATGGGCTTGTTTCCCATTCAGAGAGTGTATGTTGCCCCTCCCAGGCTGGAGGCGCGTTAGGTGACACCCTTTGGGCCGTGCCCCTGGAAAATGCAAGGGGCTGTACCCGATTTGGGCTGCCTGGTGAAACCACTAGCAGTCACCAGCACCCTGAGTACCTTTCCTGAAGTCTGAGTCCTAGCTAGGTAAACTCGGCCTTCGGAGGCGAGAGGGGAGCAAACATGTTCAACTTGTGGGGAAAGTCTTGGACCAATGACCAGTATGCTTGTGCTTGGGCGAGGCTTAGGCAGGAGCTTTCCAACACAGGGTTTTGACCTTACCATAAGCCGTCCCTTTGGGCTGAAGCAGGCGGCGGGTCTGTGTGTATCACAGTCTGGGAAGGAGGGCCTCAGGTGAGTCTGCCAACTGACTGCCCTCCATCATAGCCAGCTGAGAAAATATGGCAAGGCTGATGGAACCCACTTACAGCGAAATGTTTCTCTTCAGAAGAGGAGATGTTGCTACCAAACGTCAGCAGCTCCTCAGAGTGCTGTTCTGGTGTAGACTAGGGCAAGCTCCCACGGTCCGAAGATTATGAACGACGGCTCTTTTCCAGTTGCTTCATCCGAGAGAGAGCCAGAAGGGCTGATCTCAACAAATAGGGCTGCACACCGCGAGTGCTTCGGGCAGGGCAGTCCTGAGCCAGTGTGCCACCTAAGGAATGAAAGCAAAGTTTCCTAGCCGCAGGAAAGCAGACCGAGGCCTGCTGTTTTCTCTAGGCGATTGACGTGAGCTTGAGGGTGAGGCCTGCACTACATTGTGGAAAAGCTCGGGGTCACGGCTGTCTTCCTCCCTCTCTCGGGCCCATGCCCTGGGCTCAGCCATGGGGGAATGCTGAGTGGGAGAGACTGCCTCTCTGCCGGACTCAGAAGGCTGCCTCCCTTTAGGGCAAGTCCGTTTGTGTCTTACTTCGTGGAGGAGGAATGAGGGCGCCCAGAGATATTCTGACATGAAATGCCTAACGACAGAGGATCTGGAGGAGCTGGTTTGTCAGTGGAAGGAGCCAAAAAGCCTGCATTCCTAAGGCCTCTCTGAGAACTGCCAGACACTCTGCCGTCATAGGCCTAAGAACTGGAAATTGGGACGGCAAGGCAACACTTGGAATCCTAGGATGCACTGGAAGTGCGGCTCTCAAACTGGATTGGAAGAAGCTTCCAAGCATAGTGTTCTTTCATGTACCAAAGAGAACCCAAGTGTCTGAGGCTGCTAGCGGTGTTGCTGGAGAGAACTGGCATCCCCGTGGGCCTGTCGGCTCATTTGCTCTTTCTGACCCTCGAAGGAAAGTCTTCCAAAAAGCCTTTGGGACCCGCTTAGAGAGAACAGCTGCGAAGCTGATGCACAGAACTTTGACATAGAGACTAGGCCTGGGTCCCAAGCAGCCACCTATCTCTGGAGAGTACGTACCCCACCCAGGGATTCAAGCAGGGAGTTGGCCTTGTACAACTTACGCAGGACACTGGGAGGAGATGGAGGGCCACTCTACCTGCGCTCACACTACGTGGCCCGGAGAAGTTATCACGCAGCAGAATTCAACACCCTCCCACTACACGTGTGTAGCCAAAAGAGGCGCTGGGCAGTGGGTGTTCTCAGCCCAAGAGCAGTCCTTGTTCTGGGCCGCACCTGCTCTGTGGTTCAAAGGTTCTCTGAGTCTGCTCCTTTGGAGGCATTTCAGAGCGGACGCTATCCCTGGGCTGCCGAAGCAAAGAGGCATAGCGGCCTTTCACACTGAAGGCATGGGCTTGTTTCCCATTCAGAGAGTGTATGTTGCCCCTCCCAGGCTGGAGGCGCGTTAGGTGACACCCTTTGGGCCGTGCCCCTGGAAAATGCAAGGGGCTGTACCCGATTTGGGCTGCCTGGTGAAACCACTAGCAGTCACCAGCACCCTGAGTACCTGTCCTGAAGTCTGAGTCCTAGCTAGGTAAACTCGGCCTTCGGAGGCGAGAGGGGAGCAAACATGTTCAACTTGTGGGGAAAGTCTTGGACCAATGACCAGTATGCTTGTGCTTGGGCGAGGCTTAGGCAGGAGCTTTCCAACACAGGGTTTTGACCTTACCATAAGCCGTCCCTTTGGGCTGAAGCAGGCGGCGGGTCTGTGTGTATCACAGTCTGGGAAGGAGGGCCTCAGGTGAGTCTGCCAACTGACTGCCCTCCATCATAGCCAGCTGAGAAAATATGGCAAGGCTGATGGAACCCACTTACAGCGAAATGTTTCTCTTCAGAAGAGGAGATGTTGCTACCAAACGTCAGCAGCTCCTCAGAGTGCTGTTCTGGTGTAGACTAGGGCAAGCTCCCACGGTCCGAAGATTATGAACGACGGCTCTTTTCCAGTTGCTTCATCCGAGAGAGAGCCAGAAGGGCTGATCTCAACAAATAGGGCTGCACACCGCGAGTGCTTCGGGCAGGGCAGTCCTGAGCCAGTGTGCCACCTAAGGAATGAAAGCAAAGTTTCCTAGCCGCAGGAAAGCAGACCGAGGCCTGCTGTTTTCTCTAGGCGATTGACGTGAGCTTGAGGGTGAGGCCTGTACTACATTGTGGAAAAGCTCGGGGTCACGGCTGTCTTCCTCCCTCTCTCGGGCCCATGCCCTGGGCTCAGCCATGGGGGAATGCTGAGTGGGAGAGACTGCCTCTCTGCCGGACTCAGAAGGCTTCCTCCCTTTAGGGCAAGTCCGTTTGTGTCTTACTTCGTGGAGGAGGAATGAGGGCGCCCAGAGATATTCTGACATGAAATGCCTAACGACAGAGGATCTGGAGGAGCTGGTTTGTCAGTGGAAGGAGCCAAAAAGCCTGCATTCCTAAGGCCTCTCTGAGAACTGCCAAGACACTCTGCCGTCATAGGCCTAAGAACTGGAAATTGGGACGGCAAGGCAACACTTGGAATCCTAGGATGCACTGGAAGTGCGGCTCTCAAACTGGATTGGAAGAAGCTTCCAAGCATAGTGTTCTTTCATGTACCAAAGAGAACCCAAGTGTCTGAGGCTGCTAGCGGTGTTGCTGGAGAGAACTGGCATCCCCGTGGGCCTGTCGGCTCATTTGCTCTTTCTGACCCTCGAAGGAAAGTCTTCCAAAAAGCCTTTGGGACCCGCTTAGAGAGAACAGCTGCGAAGCTGATGCACAGAACTTTGACATAGAGACTAGGCCTGGGTCCCAAGCAGCCACCTATCTCTGGAGAGTACGTACCCCACCCAGGGATTCAAGCAGGGAGTTGGCCTTGTACAACTTACGCAGGACACTGGGAGGAGATGGAGGGCCACTCTACCTGCGCTCACACTACGTGGCCCGGAGAAGTTATCACGCAGCAGAATTCAACACCCTCCCACTACACGTGTGTAGCCAAAAGAGGCGCTGGGCAGTGGGTGTTCTCAGCCCAAGAGCAGTCCTTGTTCTGGGCCGCACCTGCTCTGTGGTTCAAAGGTTCTCTGAGTCTGCTCCTTTGGAGGCATTTCAGAGCGGACGCTATCCCCGGGCTGCCGAAGCAAAGAGGCATAGCGGCCTTTCACACTGAAGGCATGGGCTTGTTTCCCATTCAGAGAGTGTATGTTGCCCCTCCCAGGCTGGAGGCGCGTTAGGTGACACCCTTTGGGCCGTGCCCCTGGAAAATGCAAGGGGCTGTACCCGATTTGGGCTGCCTGGTGAAACCACTAGCAGTCACCAGCACCCTGAGTACCTTTCCTGAAGTCTGAGTCCTAGCTAGGTAAACTCGGCCTTCGGAGGCGAGAGGGGAGCAAACATGTTCAACTTGTGGGGAAAGTCTTGGACCAATGACCAGTATGCTTGTGCTTGGGCGAGGCTTAGGCAGGAGCTTTCCAACACAGGGTTTTGACCTTACCATAAGCCGTCCCTTTGGGCTGAAGCAGGCGGCGGGTCTGTGTGTATCACAGTCTGGGAAGGAGGGCCTCAGGTGAGTCTGCCAACTGACTGCCCTCCATCATAGCCAGCTGAGAAAATATGGCAAGGCTGATGGAACCCACTTACAGCGAAATGTTTCTCTTCAGAAGAGGAGATGTTGCTACCAAACGTCAGCAGCTCCTCAGAGTGCTGTTCTGGTGTAGACTAGGGCAAGCTCCCACGGTCCGAAGATTATGAACGACGGCTCTTTTCCAGTTGCTTCATCCGAGAGAGAGCCAGAAGGGCTGATCTCAACAAATAGGGCTGCACACCGCGAGTGCTTCGGGCAGGGCAGTCCTGAGCCAGTGTGCCACCTAAGGAATGAAAGCAAAGTTTCCTAGCCGCAGGAAAGCAGACCGAGGCCTGCTGTTTTCTCTAGGCGATTGACGTGAGCTTGAGGGTGAGGCCTGTACTACATTGTGGAAAAGCTCGGGGTCACGGCTGTCTTCCTCCCTCTCTCGGGCCCATGCCCTGGGCTCAGCCATGGGGGAATGCTGAGTGGGAGAGACTGCCTCTCTGCCGGACTCAGAAGGCTTCCTCCCTTTAGGGCAAGTCCGTTTGTGTCTTACTTCGTGGAGGAGGAATGAGGGCGCCCAGAGATATTCTGACATGAAATGCCTAACGACAGAGGATCTGGAGGAGCTGGTTTGTCAGTGGAAGGAGCCAAAAAGCCTGCATTCCTAAGGCCTCTCTGAGAACTGCCAAGACACTCTGCCGTCATAGGCCTAAGAACTGGAAATTGGGACGGCAAGGCAACACTTGGAATCCTAGGATGCACTGGAAGTGCGGCTCTCAAACTGGATTGGAAGAAGCTTCCAAGCATAGTGTTCTTTCATGTACCAAAGAGAACCCAAGTGTCTGAGGCTGCTAGCGGTGTTGCTGGAGAGAACTGGCATCCCCGTGGGCCTGTCGGCTCATTTGCTCTTTCTGACCCTCGAAGGAAAGTCTTCCAAAAAGCCTTTGGGACCCGCTTAGAGAGAACAGCTGCGAAGCTGATGCACAGAACTTTGACATAGAGACTAGGCCTGGGTCCCAAGCAGCCACCTATCTCTGGAGAGTACGTACCCCACCCAGGGATTCAAGCAGGGAGTTGGCCTTGTACAACTTACGCAGGACACTGGGAGGAGATGGAGGGCCACTCTACCTGCGCTCACACTACGTGGCCCGGAGAAGTTATCACGCAGCAGAATTCAACACCCTCCCACTACACGTGTGTAGCCAAAAGAGGCGCTGGGCAGTGGGTGTTCTCAGCCCAAGAGCAGTCCTTGTTCTGGGCCGCACCTGCTCTGTGGTTCAAAGGTTCTCTGAGTCTGCTCCTTTGGAGGCATTTCAGAGCGGACGCTATCCCCGGGCTGCCGAAGCAAAGAGGCATAGCGGCCTTTCACACTGAAGGCATGGGCTTGTTTCCCATTCAGAGAGTGTATGTTGCCCCTCCCAGGCTGGAGGCGCGTTAGGTGACACCCTTTGGGCCGTGCCCCTGGAAAATGCAAGGGGCTGTACCCGATTTGGGCTGCCTGGTGAAACCACTAGCAGTCACCAGCACCCTGAGTACCTGTCCTGAAGTCTGAGTCCTAGCTAGGTAAACTCGGCCTTCGGAGGCGAGAGGGGAGCAAACATGTTCAACTTGTGGGGAAAGTCTTGGACCAATGACCAGTATGCTTGTGCTTGGGCGAGGCTTAGGCAGGAGCTTTCCAACACAGGGTTTTGACCTTACCATAAGCCGTCCCTTTGGGCTGAAGCAGGCGGCGGGTCTGTGTGTATCACAGTCTGGGAAGGAGGGCCTCAGGTGAGTCTGCCAACTGACTGCCCTCCATCATAGCCAGCTGAGAAAATATGGCAAGGCTGATGGAACCCACTTACAGCGAAATGTTTCTCTTCAGAAGAGGAGATGTTGCTACCAAACGTCAGCAGCTCCTCAGAGTGCTGTTCTGGTGTAGACTAGGGCAAGCTCCCACGGTCCGAAGATTATGAACGACGGCTCTTTTCCAGTTGCTTCATCCGAGAGAGAGCCAGAAGGGCTGATCTCAACAAATAGGGCTGCACACCGCGAGTGCTTCGGGCAGGGCAGTCCTGAGCCAGTGTGCCACCTAAGGAATGAAAGCAAAGTTTCCTAGCCGCAGGAAAGCAGACCGAGGCCTGCTGTTTTCTCTAGGCGATTGACGTGAGCTTGAGGGTGAGGCCTGTACTACATTGTGGAAAAGCTCGGGGTCACGGCTGTCTTCCTCCCTCTCTCGGGCCCATGCCCTGGGCTCAGCCATGGGGGAATGCTGAGTGGGAGAGACTGCCTCTCTGCCGGACTCAGAAGGCTTCCTCCCTTTAGGGCAAGTCCGTTTGTGTCTTACTTCGTGGAGGAGGAATGAGGGCGCCCAGAGATATTCTGACATGAAATGCCTAACGACAGAGGATCTGGAGGAGCTGGTTTGTCAGTGGAAGGAGCCAAAAAGCCTGCATTCCTAAGGCCTCTCTGAGAACTGCCAAGACACTCTGCCGTCATAGGCCTAAGAACTGGAAATTGGGACGGCAAGGCAACACTTGGAATCCTAGGATGCACTGGAAGTGCGGCTCTCAAACTGGATTGGAAGAAGCTTCCAAGCATAGTGTTCTTTCATGTACCAAAGAGAACCCAAGTGTCTGAGGCTGCTAGCGGTGTTGCTGGAGAGAACTGGCATCCCCGTGGGCCTGTCGGCTCATTTGCTCTTTCTGACCCTCGAAGGAAAGTCTTCCAAAAAGCCTTTGGGACCCGCTTAGAGAGAACAGCTGCGAAGCTGATGCACAGAACTTTGACATAGAGACTAGGCCTGGGTCCCAAGCAGCCACCTATCTCTGGAGAGTACGTACCCCACCCAGGGATTCAAGCAGGGAGTTGGCCTTGTACAACTTACGCAGGACACTGGGAGGAGATGGAGGGCCACTCTACCTGCGCTCACACTACGTGGCCCGGAGAAGTTATCACGCAGCAGAATTCAACACCCTCCCACTACACGTGTGTAGCCAAAAGAGGCGCTGGGCAGTGGGTGTTCTCAGCCCAAGAGCAGTCCTTGTTCTGGGCCGCACCTGCTCTGTGGTTCAAAGGTTCTCTGAGTCTGCTCCTTTGGAGGCATTTCAGAGCGGACGCTATCCCCGGGCTGCCGAAGCAAAGAGGCATAGCGGCCTTTCACACTGAAGGCATGGGCTTGTTTCCCATTCAGAGAGTGTATGTTGCCCCTCCCAGGCTGGAGGCGCGTTAGGTGACACCCTTTGGGCCGTGCCCCTGGAAAATGCAAGGGGCTGTACCCGATTTGGGCTGCCTGGTGAAACCACTAGCAGTCACCAGCACCCTGAGTACCTGTCCTGAAGTCTGAGTCCTAGCTAGGTAAACTCGGCCTTCGGAGGCGAGAGGGGAGCAAACATGTTCAACTTGTGGGGAAAGTCTTGGACCAATGACCAGTATGCTTGTGCTTGGGCGAGGCTTAGGCAGGAGCTTTCCAACACAGGGTTTTGACCTTACCATAAGCCGTCCCTTTGGGCTGAAGCAGGCGGCGGGTCTGTGTGTATCACAGTCTGGGAAGGAGGGCCTCAGGTGAGTCTGCCAACTGACTGCCCTCCATCATAGCCAGCTGAGAAAATATGGCAAGGCTGATGGAACCCACTTACAGCGAAATGTTTCTCTTCAGAAGAGGAGATGTTGCTACCAAACGTCAGCAGCTCCTCAGAGTGCTGTTCTGGTGTAGACTAGGGCAAGCTCCCACGGTCCGAAGATTATGAACGACGGCTCTTTTCCAGTTGCTTCATCCGAGAGAGAGCCAGAAGGGCTGATCTCAACAAATAGGGCTGCACACCGCGAGTGCTTCGGGCAGGGCAGTCCTGAGCCAGTGTGCCACCTAAGGAATGAAAGCAAAGTTTCCTAGCCGCAGGAAAGCAGACCGAGGCCTGCTGTTTTCTCTAGGCGATTGACGTGAGCTTGAGGGTGAGGCCTGTACTACATTGTGGAAAAGCTCGGGGTCACGGCTGTCTTCCTCCCTCTCTCGGGCCCATGCCCTGGGCTCAGCCATGGGGGAATGCTGAGTGGGAGAGACTGCCTCTCTGCCGGACTCAGAAGGCTTCCTCCCTTTAGGGCAAGTCCGTTTGTGTCTTACTTCGTGGAGGAGGAATGAGGGCGCCCAGAGATATTCTGACATGAAATGCCTAACGACAGAGGATCTGGAGGAGCTGGTTTGTCAGTGGAAGGAGCCAAAAAGCCTGCATTCCTAAGGCCTCTCTGAGAACTGCCAAGACACTCTGCCGTCATAGGCCTAAGAACTGGAAATTGGGACGGCAAGGCAACACTTGGAATCCTAGGATGCACTGGAAGTGCGGCTCTCAAACTGGATTGGAAGAAGCTTCCAAGCATAGTGTTCTTTCATGTACCAAAGAGAACCCAAGTGTCTGAGGCTGCTAGCGGTGTTGCTGGAGAGAACTGGCATCCCCGTGGGCCTGTCGGCTCATTTGCTCTTTCTGACCCTCGAAGGAAAGTCTTCCAAAAAGCCTTTGGGACCCGCTTAGAGAGAACAGCTGCGAAGCTGATGCACAGAACTTTGACATAGAGACTAGCCCTGGGTCCCAAGCAGCCACCTATCTCTGGAGAGTACGTACCCCACCCAGGGATTCAAGCAGGGAGTTGGCCTTGTACAACTTACGCAGGACACTGGGAGGAGATGGAGGGCCACTCTACCTGCGCTCACACTACGTGGCCCGGAGAAGTTATCACGCAGCAGAATTCAACACCCTCCCACTACACGTGTGTAGCCAAAAGAGGCGCTGGGCAGTGGGTGTTCTCAGCCCAAGAGCAGTCCTTGTTCTGGGCCGCACCTGCTCTGTGGTTCAAAGGTTCTCTGAGTCTGCTCCTTTGGAGGCATTTCAGAGCGGACGCTATCCCCGGGCTGCCGAAGCAAAGAGGCATAGCGGCCTTTCACACTGAAGGCATGGGCTTGTTTCCCATTCAGAGAGTGTATGTTGCCCCTCCCAGGCTGGAGGCGCGTTAGGTGACACCCTTTGGGCCGTGCCCCTGGAAAATGCAAGGGGCTGTACCCGATTTGGGCTGCCTGGTGAAACCACTAGCAGTCACCAGCACCCTGAGTACCTGTCCTGAAGTCTGAGTCCTAGCTAGGTAAACTCGGCCTTCGGAGGCGAGAGGGGAGCAAACATGTTCAACTTGTGGGGAAAGTCTTGGACCAATGACCAGTATGCTTGTGCTTGGGCGAGGCTTAGGCAGGAGCTTTCCAACACAGGGTTTTGACCTTACCATAAGCCGTCCCTTTGGGCTGAAGCAGGCGGCGGGTCTGTGTGTATCACAGTCTGGGAAGGAGGGCCTCAGGTGAGTCTGCCAACTGACTGCCCTCCATCATAGCCAGCTGAGAAAATATGGCAAGGCTGATGGAACCCACTTACAGCGAAATGTTTCTCTTCAGAAGAGGAGATGTTGCTACCAAACGTCAGCAGCTCCTCAGAGTGCTGTTCTGGTGTAGACTAGGGCAAGCTCCCACGGTCCGAAGATTATGAACGACGGCTCTTTTCCAGTTGCTTCATCCGAGAGAGAGCCAGAAGGGCTGATCTCAACAAATAGGGCTGCACACCGCGAGTGCTTCGGGCAGGGCAGTCCTGAGCCAGTGTGCCACCTAAGGAATGAAAGCAAAGTTTCCTAGCCGCAGGAAAGCAGACCGAGGCCTGCTGTTTTCTCTAGGCGATTGACGTGAGCTTGAGGGTGAGGCCTGTACTACATTGTGGAAAAGCTCGGGGTCACGGCTGTCTTCCTCCCTCTCTCGGGCCCATGCCCTGGGCTCAGCCATGGGGGAATGCTGAGTGGGAGAGACTGCCTCTCTGCCGGACTCAGAAGGCTTCCTCCCTTTAGGGCAAGTCCGTTTGTGTCTTACTTCGTGGAGGAGGAATGAGGGCGCCCAGAGATATTCTGACATGAAATGCCTAACGACAGAGGATCTGGAGGAGCTGGTTTGTCAGTGGAAGGAGCCAAAAAGCCTGCATTCCTAAGGCCTCTCTGAGAACTGCCAAGACACTCTGCCGTCATAGGCCTAAGAACTGGAAATTGGGACGGCAAGGCAACACTTGGAATCCTAGGATGCACTGGAAGTGCGGCTCTCAAACTGGATTGGAAGAAGCTTCCAAGCATAGTGTTCTTTCATGTACCAAAGAGAACCCAAGTGTCTGAGGCTGCTAGCGGTGTTGCTGGAGAGAACTGGCATCCCCGTGGGCCTGTCGGCTCATTTGCTCTTTCTGACCCTCGAAGGAAAGTCTTCCAAAAAGCCTTTGGGACCCGCTTAGAGAGAACAGCTGCGAAGCTGATGCACAGAACTTTGACATAGAGACTAGCCCTGGGTCCCAAGCAGCCACCTATCTCTGGAGAGTACGTACCCCACCCAGGGATTCAAGCAGGGAGTTGGCCTTGTACAACTTACGCAGGACACTGGGAGGAGATGGAGGGCCACTCTACCTGCGCTCACACTACGTGGCCCGGAGAAGTTATCACGCAGCAGAATTCAACACCCTCCCACTACACGTGTGTAGCCAAAAGAGGCGCTGGGCAGTGGGTGTTCTCAGCCCAAGAGCAGTCCTTGTTCTGGGCCGCACCTGCTCTGTGGTTCAAAGGTTCTCTGAGTCTGCTCCTTTGGAGGCATTTCAGAGCGGACGCTATCCCCGGGCTGCCGAAGCAAAGAGGCATAGCGGCCTTTCACACTGAAGGCATGGGCTTGTTTCCCATTCAGAGAGTGTATGTTGCCCCTCCCAGGCTGGAGGCGCGTTAGGTGACAGCCTTTGGGCCGTGCCCCTGGAAAATGCAAGGGGCTGTACCCGATTTGGGCTGCCTGGTGAAACCACTAGCAGTCACCAGCACCCTGAGTACCTTTCCTGAAGTCTGAGTCCTAGCTAGGTAAACTCGGCCTTCGGAGGCGAGAGGGGAGCAAACATGTTCAACTTGTGGGGAAAGTCTTGGACCAATGACCAGTATGCTTGTGCTTGGGCGAGGCTTAGGCAGGAGCTTTCCAACACAGGGTTTTGACCTTACCATAAGCCGTCCCTTTGGGCTGAAGCAGGCGGCGGGTCTGTGTGTATCACAGTCTGGGAAGGAGGGCCTCAGGTGAGTCTGCCAACTGACTGCCCTCCATCATAGCCAGCTGAGAAAATATGGCAAGGCTGATGGAACCCACTTACAGCGAAATGTTTCTCTTCAGAAGAGGAGATGTTGCTACCAAACGTCAGCAGCTCCTCAGAGTGCTGTTCTGGTGTAGACTAGGGCAAGCTCCCACGGTCCGAAGATTATGAACGACGGCTCTTTTCCAGTTGCTTCATCCGAGAGAGAGCCAGAAGGGCTGATCTCAACAAATAGGGCTGCACACCGCGAGTGCTTCGGGCAGGGCAGTCCTGAGCCAGTGTGCCACCTAAGGAATGAAAGCAAAGTTTCCTAGCCGCAGGAAAGCAGACCGAGGCCTGCTGTTTTCTCTAGGCGATTGACGTGAGCTTGAGGGTGAGGCCTGTACTACATTGTGGAAAAGCTCGGGGTCACGGCTGTCTTCCTCCCTCTCTCGGGCCCATGCCCTGGGCTCAGCCATGGGGGAATGCTGAGTGGGAGAGACTGCCTCTCTGCCGGACTCAGAAGGCTTCCTCCCTTTAGGGCAAGTCCGTTTGTGTCTTACTTCGTGGAGGAGGAATGAGGGCGCCCAGAGATATTCTGACATGAAATGCCTAACGACAGAGGATCTGGAGGAGCTGGTTTGTCAGTGGAAGGAGCCAAAAAGCCTGCATTCCTAAGGCCTCTCTGAGAACTGCCAAGACACTCTGCCGTCATAGGCCTAAGAACTGGAAATTGGGACGGCAAGGCAACACTTGGAATCCTAGGATGCACTGGAAGTGCGGCTCTCAAACTGGATTGGAAGAAGCTTCCAAGCATAGTGTTCTTTCATGTACCAAAGAGAACCCAAGTGTCTGAGGCTGCTAGCGGTGTTGCTGGAGAGAACTGGCATCCCCGTGGGCCTGTCGGCTCATTTGCTCTTTCTGACCCTCGAAGGAAAGTCTTCCAAAAAGCCTTTGGGACCCGCTTAGAGAGAACAGCTGCGAAGCTGATGCACAGAACTTTGACATAGAGACTAGCCCTGGGTCCCAAGCAGCCACCTATCTCTGGAGAGTACGTACCCCACCCAGGGATTCAAGCAGGGAGTTGGCCTTGTACAACTTACGCAGGACACTGGGAGGAGATGGAGGGCCACTCTACCTGCGCTCACACTACGTGGCCCGGAGAAGTTATCACGCAGCAGAATTCAACACCCTCCCACTACACGTGTGTAGCCAAAAGAGGCGCTGGGCAGTGGGTGTTCTCAGCCCAAGAGCAGTCCTTGTTCTGGGCCGCACCTGCTCTGTGGTTCAAAGGTTCTCTGAGTCTGCTCCTTTGGAGGCATTTCAGAGCGGACGCTATCCCCGGGCTGCCGAAGCAAAGAGGCATAGCGGCCTTTCACACTGAAGGCATGGGCTTGTTTCCCATTCAGAGAGTGTATGTTGCCCCTCCCAGGCTGGAGGCGCGTTAGGTGACAGCCTTTGGGCCGTGCCCCTGGAAAATGCAAGGGGCTGTACCCGATTTGGGCTGCCTGGTGAAACCACTAGCAGTCACCAGCACCCTGAGTACCTTTCCTGAAGTCTGAGTCCTAGCTAGGTAAACTCGGCCTTCGGAGGCGAGAGGGGAGCAAACATGTTCAACTTGTGGGGAAAGTCTTGGACCAATGACCAGTATGCTTGTGCTTGGGCGAGGCTTAGGCAGGAGCTTTCCAACACAGGGTTTTGACCTTACCATAAGCCGTCCCTTTGGGCTGAAGCAGGCGGCGGGTCTGTGTGTATCACAGTCTGGGAAGGAGGGCCTCAGGTGAGTCTGCCAACTGACTGCCCTCCATCATAGCCAGCTGAGAAAATATGGCAAGGCTGATGGAACCCACTTACAGCGAAATGTTTCTCTTCAGAAGAGGAGATGTTGCTACCAAACGTCAGCAGCTCCTCAGAGTGCTGTTCTGGTGTAGACTAGGGCAAGCTCCCACGGTCCGAAGATTATGAACGACGGCTCTTTTCCAGTTGCTTCATCCGAGAGAGAGCCAGAAGGGCTGATCTCAACAAATAGGGCTGCACACCGCGAGTGCTTCGGGCAGGGCAGTCCTGAGCCAGTGTGCCACCTAAGGAATGAAAGCAAAGTTTCCTAGCCGCAGGAAAGCAGACCGAGGCCTGCTGTTTTCTCTAGGCGATTGACGTGAGCTTGAGGGTGAGGCCTGTACTACATTGTGGAAAAGCTCGGGGTCACGGCTGTCTTCCTCCCTCTCTCGGGCCCATGCCCTGGGCTCAGCCATGGGGGAATGCTGAGTGGGAGAGACTGCCTCTCTGCCGGACTCAGAAGGCTTCCTCCCTTTAGGGCAAGTCCGTTTGTGTCTTACTTCGTGGAGGAGGAATGAGGGCGCCCAGAGATATTCTGACATGAAATGCCTAACGACAGAGGATCTGGAGGAGCTGGTTTGTCAGTGGAAGGAGCCAAAAAGCCTGCATTCCTAAGGCCTCTCTGAGAACTGCCAAGACACTCTGCCGTCATAGGCCTAAGAACTGGAAATTGGGACGGCAAGGCAACACTTGGAATCCTAGGATGCACTGGAAGTGCGGCTCTCAAACTGGATTGGAAGAAGCTTCCAAGCATAGTGTTCTTTCATGTACCAAAGAGAACCCAAGTGTCTGAGGCTGCTAGCGGTGTTGCTGGAGAGAACTGGCATCCCCGTGGGCCTGTCGGCTCATTTGCTCTTTCTGACCCTCGAAGGAAAGTCTTCCAAAAAGCCTTTGGGACCCGCTTAGAGAGAACAGCTGCGAAGCTGATGCACAGAACTTTGACATAGAGACTAGGCCTGGGTCCCAAGCAGCCACCTATCTCTGGAGAGTACGTACCCCACCCAGGGATTCAAGCAGGGAGTTGGCCTTGTACAACTTACGCAGGACACTGGGAGGAGATGGAGGGCCACTCTACCTGCGCTCACACTACGTGGCCCGGAGAAGTTATCACGCAGCAGAATTCAACACCCTCCCACTACACGTGTGTAGCCAAAAGAGGCGCTGGGCAGTGGGTGTTCTCAGCCCAAGAGCAGTCCTTGTTCTGGGCCGCACCTGCTCTGTGGTTCAAAGGTTCTCTGAGTCTGCTCCTTTGGAGGCATTTCAGAGCGGACGCTATCCCCGGGCTGCCGAAGCAAAGAGGCATAGCGGCCTTTCACACTGAAGGCATGGGCTTGTTTCCCATTCAGAGAGTGTATGTTGCCCCTCCCAGGCTGGAGGCGCGTTAGGTGACACCCTTTGGGCCGTGCCCCTGGAAAATGCAAGCGGCTGTACCCGATTTGGGCTGCCTGGTGAAACCACTAGCAGTCACCAGCACCCTGAGTACCTGTCCTGAAGTCTGAGTCCTAGCTAGGTAAACTCGGCCTTCGGAGGCGAGAGGGGAGCAAACATGTTCAACTTGTGGGGAAAGTCTTGGACCAATGACCAGTATGCTTGTGCTTGGGCGAGGCTTAGGCAGGAGCTTTCCAACACAGGGTTTTGACCTTACCATAAGCCGTCCCTTTGGGCTGAAGCAGGCGGCGGGTCTGTGTGTATCACAGTCTGGGAAGGAGGGCCTCAGGTGAGTCTGCCAACTGACTGCCCTCCATCATAGCCAGCTGAGAAAATATGGCAAGGCTGATGGAACCCACTTACAGCGAAATGTTTCTCTTCAGAAGAGGAGATGTTGCTACCAAACGTCAGCAGCTCCTCAGAGTGCTGTTCTGGTGTAGACTAGGGCAAGCTCCCACGGTCCGAAGATTATGAACGACGGCTCTTTTCCAGTTGCTTCATCCGAGAGAGAGCCAGAAGGGCTGATCTCAACAAATAGGGCTGCACACCGCGAGTGCTTCGGGCAGGGCAGTCCTGAGCCAGTGTGCCACCTAAGGAATGAAAGCAAAGTTTCCTAGCCGCAGGAAAGCAGACCGAGGCCTGCTGTTTTCTCTAGGCGATTGACGTGAGCTTGAGGGTGAGGCCTGTACTACATTGTGGAAAAGCTCGGGGTCACGGCTGTCTTCCTCCCTCTCTCGGGCCCATGCCCTGGGCTCAGCCATGGGGGAATGCTGAGTGGGAGAGACTGCCTCTCTGCCGGACTCAGAAGGCTTCCTCCCTTTAGGGCAAGTCCGTTTGTGTCTTACTTCGTGGAGGAGGAATGAGGGCGCCCAGAGATATTCTGACATGAAATGCCTAACGACAGAGGATCTGGAGGAGCTGGTTTGTCAGTGGAAGGAGCCAAAAAGCCTGCATTCCTAAGGCCTCTCTGAGAACTGCCAAGACACTCTGCCGTCATAGGCCTAAGAACTGGAAATTGGGACGGCAAGGCAACACTTGGAATCCTAGGATGCACTGGAAGTGCGGCTCTCAAACTGGATTGGAAGAAGCTTCCAAGCATAGTGTTCTTTCATGTACCAAAGAGAACCCAAGTGTCTGAGGCTGCTAGCGGTGTTGCTGGAGAGAACTGGCATCCCCGTGGGCCTGTCGGCTCATTTGCTCTTTCTGACCCTCGAAGGAAAGTCTTCCAAAAAGCCTTTGGGACCCGCTTAGAGAGAACAGCTGCGAAGCTGATGCACAGAACTTTGACATAGAGACTAGGCCTGGGTCCCAAGCAGCCACCTATCTCTGGAGAGTACGTACCCCACCCAGGGATTCAAGCAGGGAGTTGGCCTTGTACAACTTACGCAGGACACTGGGAGGAGATGGAGGGCCACTCTACCTGCGCTCACACTACGTGGCCCGGAGAAGTTATCACGCAGCAGAATTCAACACCCTCCCACTACACGTGTGTAGCCAAAAGAGGCGCTGGGCAGTGGGTGTTCTCAGCCCAAGAGCAGTCCTTGTTCTGGGCCGCACCTGCTCTGTGGTTCAAAGGTTCTCTGAGTCTGCTCCTTTGGAGGCATTTCAGAGCGGACGCTATCCCCGGGCTGCCGAAGCAAAGAGGCATAGCGGCCTTTCACACTGAAGGCATGGGCTTGTTTCCCATTCAGAGAGTGTATGTTGCCCCTCCCAGGCTGGAGGCGCGTTAGGTGACAGCCTTTGGGCCGTGCCCCTGGAAAATGCAAGGGGCTGTACCCGATTTGGGCTGCCTGGTGAAACCACTAGCAGTCACCAGCACCCTGAGTACCTTTCCTGAAGTCTGAGTCCTAGCTAGGTAAACTCGGCCTTCGGAGGCGAGAGGGGAGCAAACATGTTCAACTTGTGGGGAAAGTCTTGGACCAATGACCAGTATGCTTGTGCTTGGGCGAGGCTTAGGCAGGAGCTTTCCAACACAGGGTTTTGACCTTACCATAAGCCGTCCCTTTGGGCTGAAGCAGGCGGCGGGTCTGTGTGTATCACAGTCTGGGAAGGAGGGCCTCAGGTGAGTCTGCCAACTGACTGCCCTCCATCATAGCCAGCTGAGAAAATATGGCAAGGCTGATGGAACCCACTTACAGCGAAATGTTTCTCTTCAGAAGAGGAGATGTTGCTACCAAACGTCAGCAGCTCCTCAGAGTGCTGTTCTGGTGTAGACTAGGGCAAGCTCCCACGGTCCGAAGATTATGAACGACGGCTCTTTTCCAGTTGCTTCATCCGAGAGAGAGCCAGAAGGGCTGATCTCAACAAATAGGGCTGCACACCGCGAGTGCTTCGGGCAGGGCAGTCCTGAGCCAGTGTGCCACCTAAGGAATGAAAGCAAAGTTTCCTAGCCGCAGGAAAGCAGACCGAGGCCTGCTGTTTTCTCTAGGCGATTGACGTGAGCTTGAGGGTGAGGCCTGTACTACATTGTGGAAAAGCTCGGGGTCACGGCTGTCTTCCTCCCTCTCTCGGGCCCATGCCCTGGGCTCAGCCATGGGGGAATGCTGAGTGGGAGAGACTGCCTCTCTGCCGGACTCAGAAGGCTTCCTCCCTTTAGGGCAAGTCCGTTTGTGTCTTACTTCGTGGAGGAGGAATGAGGGCGCCCAGAGATATTCTGACATGAAATGCCTAACGACAGAGGATCTGGAGGAGCTGGTTTGTCAGTGGAAGGAGCCAAAAAGCCTGCATTCCTAAGGCCTCTCTGAGAACTGCCAAGACACTCTGCCGTCATAGGCCTAAGAACTGGAAATTGGGACGGCAAGGCAACACTTGGAATCCTAGGATGCACTGGAAGTGCGGCTCTCAAACTGGATTGGAAGAAGCTTCCAAGCATAGTGTTCTTTCATGTACCAAAGAGAACCCAAGTGTCTGAGGCTGCTAGCGGTGTTGCTGGAGAGAACTGGCATCCCCGTGGGCCTGTCGGCTCATTTGCTCTTTCTGACCCTCGAAGGAAAGTCTTCCAAAAAGCCTTTGGGACCCGCTTAGAGAGAACAGCTGCGAAGCTGATGCACAGAACTTTGACATAGAGACTAGCCCTGGGTCCCAAGCAGCCACCTATCTCTGGAGAGTACGTACCCCACCCAGGGATTCAAGCAGGGAGTTGGCCTTGTACAACTTACGCAGGACACTGGGAGGAGATGGAGGGCCACTCTACCTGCGCTCACACTACGTGGCCCGGAGAAGTTATCACGCAGCAGAATTCAACACCCTCCCACTACACGTGTGTAGCCAAAAGAGGCGCTGGGCAGTGGGTGTTCTCAGCCCAAGAGCAGTCCTTGTTCTGGGCCGCACCTGCTCTGTGGTTCAAAGGTTCTCTGAGTCTGCTCCTTTGGAGGCATTTCAGAGCGGACGCTATCCCCGGGCTGCCGAAGCAAAGAGGCATAGCGGCCTTTCACACTGAAGGCATGGGCTTGTTTCCCATTCAGAGAGTGTATGTTGCCCCTCCCAGGCTGGAGGCGCGTTAGGTGACAGCCTTTGGGCCGTGCCCCTGGAAAATGCAAGGGGCTGTACCCGATTTGGGCTGCCTGGTGAAACCACTAGCAGTCACCAGCACCCTGAGTACCTTTCCTGAAGTCTGAGTCCTAGCTAGGTAAACTCGGCCTTCGGAGGCGAGAGGGGAGCAAACATGTTCAACTTGTGGGGAAAGTCTTGGACCAATGACCAGTATGCTTGTGCTTGGGCGAGGCTTAGGCAGGAGCTTTCCAACACAGGGTTTTGACCTTACCATAAGCCGTCCCTTTGGGCTGAAGCAGGCGGCGGGTCTGTGTGTATCACAGTCTGGGAAGGAGGGCCTCAGGTGAGTCTGCCAACTGACTGCCCTCCATCATAGCCAGCTGAGAAAATATGGCAAGGCTGATGGAACCCACTTACAGCGAAATGTTTCTCTTCAGAAGAGGAGATGTTGCTACCAAACGTCAGCAGCTCCTCAGAGTGCTGTTCTGGTGTAGACTAGGGCAAGCTCCCACGGTCCGAAGATTATGAACGACGGCTCTTTTCCAGTTGCTTCATCCGAGAGAGAGCCAGAAGGGCTGATCTCAACAAATAGGGCTGCACACCGCGAGTGCTTCGGGCAGGGCAGTCCTGAGCCAGTGTGCCACCTAAGGAATGAAAGCAAAGTTTCCTAGCCGCAGGAAAGCAGACCGAGGCCTGCTGTTTTCTCTAGGCGATTGACGTGAGCTTGAGGGTGAGGCCTGTACTACATTGTGGAAAAGCTCGGGGTCACGGCTGTCTTCCTCCCTCTCTCGGGCCCATGCCCTGGGCTCAGCCATGGGGGAATGCTGAGTGGGAGAGACTGCCTCTCTGCCGGACTCAGAAGGCTTCCTCCCTTTAGGGCAAGTCCGTTTGTGTCTTACTTCGTGGAGGAGGAATGAGGGCGCCCAGAGATATTCTGACATGAAATGCCTAACGACAGAGGATCTGGAGGAGCTGGTTTGTCAGTGGAAGGAGCCAAAAAGCCTGCATTCCTAAGGCCTCTCTGAGAACTGCCAAGACACTCTGCCGTCATAGGCCTAAGAACTGGAAATTGGGACGGCAAGGCAACACTTGGAATCCTAGGATGCACTGGAAGTGCGGCTCTCAAACTGGATTGGAAGAAGCTTCCAAGCATAGTGTTCTTTCATGTACCAAAGAGAACCCAAGTGTCTGAGGCTGCTAGCGGTGTTGCTGGAGAGAACTGGCATCCCCGTGGGCCTGTCGGCTCATTTGCTCTTTCTGACCCTCGAAGGAAAGTCTTCCAAAAAGCCTTTGGGACCCGCTTAGAGAGAACAGCTGCGAAGCTGATGCACAGAACTTTGACATAGAGACTAGGCCTGGGTCCCAAGCAGCCACCTATCTCTGGAGAGTACGTACCCCACCCAGGGATTCAAGCAGGGAGTTGGCCTTGTACAACTTACGCAGGACACTGGGAGGAGATGGAGGGCCACTCTACCTGCGCTCACACTACGTGGCCCGGAGAAGTTATCACGCAGCAGAATTCAACACCCTCCCACTACACGTGTGTAGCCAAAAGAGGCGCTGGGCAGTGGGTGTTCTCAGCCCAAGAGCAGTCCTTGTTCTGGGCCGCACCTGCTCTGTGGTTCAAAGGTTCTCTGAGTCTGCTCCTTTGGAGGCATTTCAGAGCGGACGCTATCCCCGGGCTGCCGAAGCAAAGAGGCATAGCGGCCTTTCACACTGAAGGCATGGGCTTGTTTCCCATTCAGAGAGTGTATGTTGCCCCTCCCAGGCTGGAGGCGCGTTAGGTGACAGCCTTTGGGCCGTGCCCCTGGAAAATGCAAGGGGCTGTACCCGATTTGGGCTGCCTGGTGAAACCACTAGCAGTCACCAGCACCCTGAGTACCTTTCCTGAAGTCTGAGTCCTAGCTAGGTAAACTCGGCCTTCGGAGGCGAGAGGGGAGCAAACATGTTCAACTTGTGGGGAAAGTCTTGGACCAATGACCAGTATGCTTGTGCTTGGGCGAGGCTTAGGCAGGAGCTTTCCAACACAGGGTTTTGACCTTACCATAAGCCGTCCCTTTGGGCTGAAGCAGGCGGCGGGTCTGTGTGTATCACAGTCTGGGAAGGAGGGCCTCAGGTGAGTCTGCCAACTGACTGCCCTCCATCATAGCCAGCTGAGAAAATATGGCAAGGCTGATGGAACCCACTTACAGCGAAATGTTTCTCTTCAGAAGAGGAGATGTTGCTACCAAACGTCAGCAGCTCCTCAGAGTGCTGTTCTGGTGTAGACTAGGGCAAGCTCCCACGGTCCGAAGATTATGAACGACGGCTCTTTTCCAGTTGCTTCATCCGAGAGAGAGCCAGAAGGGCTGATCTCAACAAATAGGGCTGCACACCGCGAGTGCTTCGGGCAGGGCAGTCCTGAGCCAGTGTGCCACCTAAGGAATGAAAGCAAAGTTTCCTAGCCGCAGGAAAGCAGACCGAGGCCTGCTGTTTTCTCTAGGCGATTGACGTGAGCTTGAGGGTGAGGCCTGTACTACATTGTGGAAAAGCTCGGGGTCACGGCTGTCTTCCTCCCTCTCTCGGGCCCATGCCCTGGGCTCAGCCATGGGGGAATGCTGAGTGGGAGAGACTGCCTCTCTGCCGGACTCAGAAGGCTTCCTCCCTTTAGGGCAAGTCCGTTTGTGTCTTACTTCGTGGAGGAGGAATGAGGGCGCCCAGAGATATTCTGACATGAAATGCCTAACGACAGAGGATCTGGAGGAGCTGGTTTGTCAGTGGAAGGAGCCAAAAAGCCTGCATTCCTAAGGCCTCTCTGAGAACTGCCAAGACACTCTGCCGTCATAGGCCTAAGAACTGGAAATTGGGACGGCAAGGCAACACTTGGAATCCTAGGATGCACTGGAAGTGCGGCTCTCAAACTGGATTGGAAGAAGCTTCCAAGCATAGTGTTCTTTCATGTACCAAAGAGAACCCAAGTGTCTGAGGCTGCTAGCGGTGTTGCTGGAGAGAACTGGCATCCCCGTGGGCCTGTCGGCTCATTTGCTCTTTCTGACCCTCGAAGGAAAGTCTTCCAAAAAGCCTTTGGGACCCGCTTAGAGAGAACAGCTGCGAAGCTGATGCACAGAACTTTGACATAGAGACTAGCCCTGGGTCCCAAGCAGCCACCTATCTCTGGAGAGTACGTACCCCACCCAGGGATTCAAGCAGGGAGTTGGCCTTGTACAACTTACGCAGGACACTGGGAGGAGATGGAGGGCCACTCTACCTGCGCTCACACTACGTGGCCCGGAGAAGTTATCACGCAGCAGAATTCAACACCCTCCCACTACACGTGTGTAGCCAAAAGAGGCGCTGGGCAGTGGGTGTTCTCAGCCCAAGAGCAGTCCTTGTTCTGGGCCGCACCTGCTCTGTGGTTCAAAGGTTCTCTGAGTCTGCTCCTTTGGAGGCATTTCAGAGCGGACGCTATCCCCGGGCTGCCGAAGCAAAGAGGCATAGCGGCCTTTCACACTGAAGGCATGGGCTTGTTTCCCATTCAGAGAGTGTATGTTGCCCCTCCCAGGCTGGAGGCGCGTTAGGTGACAGCCTTTGGGCCGTGCCCCTGGAAAATGCAAGGGGCTGTACCCGATTTGGGCTGCCTGGTGAAACCACTAGCAGTCACCAGCACCCTGAGTACCTTTCCTGAAGTCTGAGTCCTAGCTAGGTAAACTCGGCCTTCGGAGGCGAGAGGGGAGCAAACATGTTCAACTTGTGGGGAAAGTCTTGGACCAATGACCAGTATGCTTGTGCTTGGGCGAGGCTTAGGCAGGAGCTTTCCAACACAGGGTTTTGACCTTACCATAAGCCGTCCCTTTGGGCTGAAGCAGGCGGCGGGTCTGTGTGTATCACAGTCTGGGAAGGAGGGCCTCAGGTGAGTCTGCCAACTGACTGCCCTCCATCATAGCCAGCTGAGAAAATATGGCAAGGCTGATGGAACCCACTTACAGCGAAATGTTTCTCTTCAGAAGAGGAGATGTTGCTACCAAACGTCAGCAGCTCCTCAGAGTGCTGTTCTGGTGTAGACTAGGGCAAGCTCCCACGGTCCGAAGATTATGAACGACGGCTCTTTTCCAGTTGCTTCATCCGAGAGAGAGCCAGAAGGGCTGATCTCAACAAATAGGGCTGCACACCGCGAGTGCTTCGGGCAGGGCAGTCCTGAGCCAGTGTGCCACCTAAGGAATGAAAGCAAAGTTTCCTAGCCGCAGGAAAGCAGACCGAGGCCTGCTGTTTTCTCTAGGCGATTGACGTGAGCTTGAGGGTGAGGCCTGTACTACATTGTGGAAAAGCTCGGGGTCACGGCTGTCTTCCTCCCTCTCTCGGGCCCATGCCCTGGGCTCAGCCATGGGGGAATGCTGAGTGGGAGAGACTGCCTCTCTGCCGGACTCAGAAGGCTTCCTCCCTTTAGGGCAAGTCCGTTTGTGTCTTACTTCGTGGAGGAGGAATGAGGGCGCCCAGAGATATTCTGACATGAAATGCCTAACGACAGAGGATCTGGAGGAGCTGGTTTGTCAGTGGAAGGAGCCAAAAAGCCTGCATTCCTAAGGCCTCTCTGAGAACTGCCAAGACACTCTGCCGTCATAGGCCTAAGAACTGGAAATTGGGACGGCAAGGCAACACTTGGAATCCTAGGATGCACTGGAAGTGCGGCTCTCAAACTGGATTGGAAGAAGCTTCCAAGCATAGTGTTCTTTCATGTACCAAAGAGAACCCAAGTGTCTGAGGCTGCTAGCGGTGTTGCTGGAGAGAACTGGCATCCCCGTGGGCCTGTCGGCTCATTTGCTCTTTCTGACCCTCGAAGGAAAGTCTTCCAAAAAGCCTTTGGGACCCGCTTAGAGAGAACAGCTGCGAAGCTGATGCACAGAACTTTGACATAGAGACTAGCCCTGGGTCCCAAGCAGCCACCTATCTCTGGAGAGTACGTACCCCACCCAGGGATTCAAGCAGGGAGTTGGCCTTGTACAACTTACGCAGGACACTGGGAGGAGATGGAGGGCCACTCTACCTGCGCTCACACTACGTGGCCCGGAGAAGTTATCACGCAGCAGAATTCAACACCCTCCCACTACACGTGTGTAGCCAAAAGAGGCGCTGGGCAGTGGGTGTTCTCAGCCCAAGAGCAGTCCTTGTTCTGGGCCGCACCTGCTCTGTGGTTCAAAGGTTCTCTGAGTCTGCTCCTTTGGAGGCATTTCAGAGCGGACGCTATCCCCGGGCTGCCGAAGCAAAGAGGCATAGCGGCCTTTCACACTGAAGGCATGGGCTTGTTTCCCATTCAGAGAGTGTATGTTGCCCCTCCCAGGCTGGAGGCGCGTTAGGTGACACCCTTTGGGCCGTGCCCCTGGAAAATGCAAGCGGCTGTACCCGATTTGGGCTGCCTGGTGAAACCACTAGCAGTCACCAGCACCCTGAGTACCTTTCCTGAAGTCTGAGTCCTAGCTAGGTAAACTCGGCCTTCGGAGGCGAGAGGGGAGCAAACATGTTCAACTTGTGGGGAAAGTCTTGGACCAATGACCAGTATGCTTGTGCTTGGGCGAGGCTTAGGCAGGAGCTTTCCAACACAGGGTTTTGACCTTACCATAAGCCGTCCCTTTGGGCTGAAGCAGGCGGCGGGTCTGTGTGTATCACAGTCTGGGAAGGAGGGCCTCAGGTGAGTCTGCCAACTGACTGCCCTCCATCATAGCCAGCTGAGAAAATATGGCAAGGCTGATGGAACCCACTTACAGCGAAATGTTTCTCTTCAGAAGAGGAGATGTTGCTACCAAACGTCAGCAGCTCCTCAGAGTGCTGTTCTGGTGTAGACTAGGGCAAGCTCCCACGGTCCGAAGATTATGAACGACGGCTCTTTTCCAGTTGCTTCATCCGAGAGAGAGCCAGAAGGGCTGATCTCAACAAATAGGGCTGCACACCGCGAGTGCTTCGGGCAGGGCAGTCCTGAGCCAGTGTGCCACCTAAGGAATGAAAGCAAAGTTTCCTAGCCGCAGGAAAGCAGACCGAGGCCTGCTGTTTTCTCTAGGCGATTGACGTGAGCTTGAGGGTGAGGCCTGTACTACATTGTGGAAAAGCTCGGGGTCACGGCTGTCTTCCTCCCTCTCTCGGGCCCATGCCCTGGGCTCAGCCATGGGGGAATGCTGAGTGGGAGAGACTGCCTCTCTGCCGGACTCAGAAGGCTTCCTCCCTTTAGGGCAAGTCCGTTTGTGTCTTACTTCGTGGAGGAGGAATGAGGGCGCCCAGAGATATTCTGACATGAAATGCCTAACGACAGAGGATCTGGAGGAGCTGGTTTGTCAGTGGAAGGAGCCAAAAAGCCTGCATTCCTAAGGCCTCTCTGAGAACTGCCAAGACACTCTGCCGTCATAGGCCTAAGAACTGGAAATTGGGACGGCAAGGCAACACTTGGAATCCTAGGATGCACTGGAAGTGCGGCTCTCAAACTGGATTGGAAGAAGCTTCCAAGCATAGTGTTCTTTCATGTACCAAAGAGAACCCAAGTGTCTGAGGCTGCTAGCGGTGTTGCTGGAGAGAACTGGCATCCCCGTGGGCCTGTCGGCTCATTTGCTCTTTCTGACCCTCGAAGGAAAGTCTTCCAAAAAGCCTTTGGGACCCGCTTAGAGAGAACAGCTGCGAAGCTGATGCACAGAACTTTGACATAGAGACTAGCCCTGGGTCCCAAGCAGCCACCTATCTCTGGAGAGTACGTACCCCACCCAGGGATTCAAGCAGGGAGTTGGCCTTGTACAACTTACGCAGGACACTGGGAGGAGATGGAGGGCCACTCTACCTGCGCTCACACTACGTGGCCCGGAGAAGTTATCACGCAGCAGAATTCAACACCCTCCCACTACACGTGTGTAGCCAAAAGAGGCGCTGGGCAGTGGGTGTTCTCAGCCCAAGAGCAGTCCTTGTTCTGGGCCGCACCTGCTCTGTGGTTCAAAGGTTCTCTGAGTCTGCTCCTTTGGAGGCATTTCAGAGCGGACGCTATCCCCGGGCTGCCGAAGCAAAGAGGCATAGCGGCCTTTCACACTGAAGGCATGGGCTTGTTTCCCATTCAGAGAGTGTATGTTGCCCCTCCCAGGCTGGAGGCGCGTTAGGTGACACCCTTTGGGCCGTGCCCCTGGAAAATGCAAGCGGCTGTACCCGATTTGGGCTGCCTGGTGAAACCACTAGCAGTCACCAGCACCCTGAGTACCTTTCCTGAAGTCTGAGTCCTAGCTAGGTAAACTCGGCCTTCGGAGGCGAGAGGGGAGCAAACATGTTCAACTTGTGGGGAAAGTCTTGGACCAATGACCAGTATGCTTGTGCTTGGGCGAGGCTTAGGCAGGAGCTTTCCAACACAGGGTTTTGACCTTACCATAAGCCGTCCCTTTGGGCTGAAGCAGGCGGCGGGTCTGTGTGTATCACAGTCTGGGAAGGAGGGCCTCAGGTGAGTCTGCCAACTGACTGCCCTCCATCATAGCCAGCTGAGAAAATATGGCAAGGCTGATGGAACCCACTTACAGCGAAATGTTTCTCTTCAGAAGAGGAGATGTTGCTACCAAACGTCAGCAGCTCCTCAGAGTGCTGTTCTGGTGTAGACTAGGGCAAGCTCCCACGGTCCGAAGATTATGAACGACGGCTCTTTTCCAGTTGCTTCATCCGAGAGAGAGCCAGAAGGGCTGATCTCAACAAATAGGGCTGCACACCGCGAGTGCTTCGGGCAGGGCAGTCCTGAGCCAGTGTGCCACCTAAGGAATGAAAGCAAAGTTTCCTAGCCGCAGGAAAGCAGACCGAGGCCTGCTGTTTTCTCTAGGCGATTGACGTGAGCTTGAGGGTGAGGCCTGTACTACATTGTGGAAAAGCTCGGGGTCACGGCTGTCTTCCTCCCTCTCTCGGGCCCATGCCCTGGGCTCAGCCATGGGGGAATGCTGAGTGGGAGAGACTGCCTCTCTGCCGGACTCAGAAGGCTTCCTCCCTTTAGGGCAAGTCCGTTTGTGTCTTACTTCGTGGAGGAGGAATGAGGGCGCCCAGAGATATTCTGACATGAAATGCCTAACGACAGAGGATCTGGAGGAGCTGGTTTGTCAGTGGAAGGAGCCAAAAAGCCTGCATTCCTAAGGCCTCTCTGAGAACTGCCAAGACACTCTGCCGTCATAGGCCTAAGAACTGGAAATTGGGACGGCAAGGCAACACTTGGAATCCTAGGATGCACTGGAAGTGCGGCTCTCAAACTGGATTGGAAGAAGCTTCCAAGCATAGTGTTCTTTCATGTACCAAAGAGAACCCAAGTGTCTGAGGCTGCTAGCGGTGTTGCTGGAGAGAACTGGCATCCCCGTGGGCCTGTCGGCTCATTTGCTCTTTCTGACCCTCGAAGGAAAGTCTTCCAAAAAGCCTTTGGGACCCGCTTAGAGAGAACAGCTGCGAAGCTGATGCACAGAACTTTGACATAGAGACTAGCCCTGGGTCCCAAGCAGCCACCTATCTCTGGAGAGTACGTACCCCACCCAGGGATTCAAGCAGGGAGTTGGCCTTGTACAACTTACGCAGGACACTGGGAGGAGATGGAGGGCCACTCTACCTGCGCTCACACTACGTGGCCCGGAGAAGTTATCACGCAGCAGAATTCAACACCCTCCCACTACACGTGTGTAGCCAAAAGAGGCGCTGGGCAGTGGGTGTTCTCAGCCCAAGAGCAGTCCTTGTTCTGGGCCGCACCTGCTCTGTGGTTCAAAGGTTCTCTGAGTCTGCTCCTTTGGAGGCATTTCAGAGCGGACGCTATCCCCGGGCTGCCGAAGCAAAGAGGCATAGCGGCCTTTCACACTGAAGGCATGGGCTTGTTTCCCATTCAGAGAGTGTATGTTGCCCCTCCCAGGCTGGAGGCGCGTTAGGTGACACCCTTTGGGCCGTGCCCCTGGAAAATGCAAGGGGCTGTACCCGATTTGGGCTGCCTGGTGAAACCACTAGCAGTCACCAGCACCCTGAGTACCTTTCCTGAAGTCTGAGTCCTAGCTAGGTAAACTCGGCCTTCGGAGGCGAGAGGGGAGCAAACATGTTCAACTTGTGGGGAAAGTCTTGGACCAATGACCAGTATGCTTGTGCTTGGGCGAGGCTTAGGCAGGAGCTTTCCAACACAGGGTTTTGACCTTACCATAAGCCGTCCCTTTGGGCTGAAGCAGGCGGCGGGTCTGTGTGTATCACAGTCTGGGAAGGAGGGCCTCAGGTGAGTCTGCCAACTGACTGCCCTCCATCATAGCCAGCTGAGAAAATATGGCAAGGCTGATGGAACCCACTTACAGCGAAATGTTTCTCTTCAGAAGAGGAGATGTTGCTACCAAACGTCAGCAGCTCCTCAGAGTGCTGTTCTGGTGTAGACTAGGGCAAGCTCCCACGGTCCGAAGATTATGAACGACGGCTCTTTTCCAGTTGCTTCATCCGAGAGAGAGCCAGAAGGGCTGATCTCAACAAATAGGGCTGCACACCGCGAGTGCTTCGGGCAGGGCAGTCCTGAGCCAGTGTGCCACCTAAGGAATGAAAGCAAAGTTTCCTAGCCGCAGGAAAGCAGACCGAGGCCTGCTGTTTTCTCTAGGCGATTGACGTGAGCTTGAGGGTGAGGCCTGTACTACATTGTGGAAAAGCTCGGGGTCACGGCTGTCTTCCTCCCTCTCTCGGGCCCATGCCCTGGGCTCAGCCATGGGGGAATGCTGAGTGGGAGAGACTGCCTCTCTGCCGGACTCAGAAGGCTTCCTCCCTTTAGGGCAAGTCCGTTTGTGTCTTACTTCGTGGAGGAGGAATGAGGGCGCCCAGAGATATTCTGACATGAAATGCCTAACGACAGAGGATCTGGAGGAGCTGGTTTGTCAGTGGAAGGAGCCAAAAAGCCTGCATTCCTAAGGCCTCTCTGAGAACTGCCAAGACACTCTGCCGTCATAGGCCTAAGAACTGGAAATTGGGACGGCAAGGCAACACTTGGAATCCTAGGATGCACTGGAAGTGCGGCTCTCAAACTGGATTGGAAGAAGCTTCCAAGCATAGTGTTCTTTCATGTACCAAAGAGAACCCAAGTGTCTGAGGCTGCTAGCGGTGTTGCTGGAGAGAACTGGCATCCCCGTGGGCCTGTCGGCTCATTTGCTCTTTCTGACCCTCGAAGGAAAGTCTTCCAAAAAGCCTTTGGGACCCGCTTAGAGAGAACAGCTGCGAAGCTGATGCACAGAACTTTGACATAGAGACTAGCCCTGGGTCCCAAGCAGCCACCTATCTCTGGAGAGTACGTACCCCACCCAGGGATTCAAGCAGGGAGTTGGCCTTGTACAACTTACGCAGGACACTGGGAGGAGATGGAGGGCCACTCTACCTGCGCTCACACTACGTGGCCCGGAGAAGTTATCACGCAGCAGAATTCAACACCCTCCCACTACACGTGTGTAGCCAAAAGAGGCGCTGGGCAGTGGGTGTTCTCAGCCCAAGAGCAGTCCTTGTTCTGGGCCGCACCTGCTCTGTGGTTCAAAGGTTCTCTGAGTCTGCTCCTTTGGAGGCATTTCAGAGCGGACGCTATCCCCGGGCTGCCGAAGCAAAGAGGCATAGCGGCCTTTCACACTGAAGGCATGGGCTTGTTTCCCATTCAGAGAGTGTATGTTGCCCCTCCCAGGCTGGAGGCGCGTTAGGTGACACCCTTTGGGCCGTGCCCCTGGAAAATGCAAGGGGCTGTACCCGATTTGGGCTGCCTGGTGAAACCACTAGCAGTCACCAGCACCCTGAGTACCTTTCCTGAAGTCTGAGTCCTAGCTAGGTAAACTCGGCCTTCGGAGGCGAGAGGGGAGCAAACATGTTCAACTTGTGGGGAAAGTCTTGGACCAATGACCAGTATGCTTGTGCTTGGGCGAGGCTTAGGCAGGAGCTTTCCAACACAGGGTTTTGACCTTACCATAAGCCGTCCCTTTGGGCTGAAGCAGGCGGCGGGTCTGTGTGTATCACAGTCTGGGAAGGAGGGCCTCAGGTGAGTCTGCCAACTGACTGCCCTCCATCATAGCCAGCTGAGAAAATATGGCAAGGCTGATGGAACCCACTTACAGCGAAATGTTTCTCTTCAGAAGAGGAGATGTTGCTACCAAACGTCAGCAGCTCCTCAGAGTGCTGTTCTGGTGTAGACTAGGGCAAGCTCCCACGGTCCGAAGATTATGAACGACGGCTCTTTTCCAGTTGCTTCATCCGAGAGAGAGCCAGAAGGGCTGATCTCAACAAATAGGGCTGCACACCGCGAGTGCTTCGGGCAGGGCAGTCCTGAGCCAGTGTGCCACCTAAGGAATGAAAGCAAAGTTTCCTAGCCGCAGGAAAGCAGACCGAGGCCTGCTGTTTTCTCTAGGCGATTGACGTGAGCTTGAGGGTGAGGCCTGTACTACATTGTGGAAAAGCTCGGGGTCACGGCTGTCTTCCTCCCTCTCTCGGGCCCATGCCCTGGGCTCAGCCATGGGGGAATGCTGAGTGGGAGAGACTGCCTCTCTGCCGGACTCAGAAGGCTTCCTCCCTTTAGGGCAAGTCCGTTTGTGTCTTACTTCGTGGAGGAGGAATGAGGGCGCCCAGAGATATTCTGACATGAAATGCCTAACGACAGAGGATCTGGAGGAGCTGGTTTGTCAGTGGAAGGAGCCAAAAAGCCTGCATTCCTAAGGCCTCTCTGAGAACTGCCAAGACACTCTGCCGTCATAGGCCTAAGAACTGGAAATTGGGACGGCAAGGCAACACTTGGAATCCTAGGATGCACTGGAAGTGCGGCTCTCAAACTGGATTGGAAGAAGCTTCCAAGCATAGTGTTCTTTCATGTACCAAAGAGAACCCAAGTGTCTGAGGCTGCTAGCGGTGTTGCTGGAGAGAACTGGCATCCCCGTGGGCCTGTCGGCTCATTTGCTCTTTCTGACCCTCGAAGGAAAGTCTTCCAAAAAGCCTTTGGGACCCGCTTAGAGAGAACAGCTGCGAAGCTGATGCACAGAACTTTGACATAGAGACTAGCCCTGGGTCCCAAGCAGCCACCTATCTCTGGAGAGTACGTACCCCACCCAGGGATTCAAGCAGGGAGTTGGCCTTGTACAACTTACGCAGGACACTGGGAGGAGATGGAGGGCCACTCTACCTGCGCTCACACTACG
Source organism: Balaenoptera borealis (assembly GCF_965194805.1). Lineage (NCBI taxonomy): Eukaryota > Metazoa > Chordata > Mammalia > Artiodactyla > Balaenopteridae > Balaenoptera > Balaenoptera borealis. Next base: position 45,007 of record NW_028123010.1, on the reverse strand, counting down.
TGGCCCGGAGAAGTTATCACGCAGCAGAATTCAACACCCTCCCACTACACGTGTGTAGCCAAAAGAGGCGCTGGGCAGTGGGTGTTCTCAGCCCAAGAGCAGTCCTTGTTCTGGGCCGCACCTGCTCTGTGGTTCAAAGGTTCTCTGAGTCTGCTCCTTTGGAGGCATTTCAGAGCGGACGCTATCCCCGGGCTGCCGAAGCAAAGAGGCATAGCGGCCTTTCACACTGAAGGCATGGGCTTGTTTCCCATTCAGAGAGTGTATGTTGCCCCTCCCAGGCTGGAGGCGCGTTAGGTGACACCCTTTGGGCCGTGCCCCTGGAAAATGCAAGGGGCTGTACCCGATTTGGGCTGCCTGGTGAAACCACTAGCAGTCACCAGCACCCTGAGTACCTTTCCTGAAGTCTGAGTCCTAGCTAGGTAAACTCGGCCTTCGGAGGCGAGAGGGGAGCAAACATGTTCAACTTGTGGGGAAAGTCTTGGACCAATGACCAGTATGCTTGTGCTTGGGCGAGGCTTAGGCAGGAGCTTTCCAACACAGGGTTTTGACCTTACCATAAGCCGTCCCTTTGGGCTGAAGCAGGCGGCGGGTCTGTGTGTATCACAGTCTGGGAAGGAGGGCCTCAGGTGAGTCTGCCAACTGACTGCCCTCCATCATAGCCAGCTGAGAAAATATGGCAAGGCTGATGGAACCCACTTACAGCGAAATGTTTCTCTTCAGAAGAGGAGATGTTGCTACCAAACGTCAGCAGCTCCTCAGAGTGCTGTTCTGGTGTAGACTAGGGCAAGCTCCCACGGTCCGAAGATTATGAACGACGGCTCTTTTCCAGTTGCTTCATCCGAGAGAGAGCCAGAAGGGCTGATCTCAACAAATAGGGCTGCACACCGCGAGTGCTTCGGGCAGGGCAGTCCTGAGCCAGTGTGCCACCTAAGGAATGAAAGCAAAGTTTCCTAGCCGCAGGAAAGCAGACCGAGGCCTGCTGTTTTCTCTAGGCGATTGACGTGAGCTTGAGGGTGAGGCCTGTACTACATTGTGGAAAAGCTCGGGGTCACGGCTGTCTTCCTCCCTCTCTCGGGCCCATGCCCTGGGCTCAGCCATGGGGGAATGCTGAGTGGGAGAGACTGCCTCTCTGCCGGACTCAGAAGGCTTCCTCCCTTTAGGGCAAGTCCGTTTGTGTCTTACTTCGTGGAGGAGGAATGAGGGCGCCCAGAGATATTCTGACATGAAATGCCTAACGACAGAGGATCTGGAGGAGCTGGTTTGTCAGTGGAAGGAGCCAAAAAGCCTGCATTCCTAAGGCCTCTCTGAGAACTGCCAAGACACTCTGCCGTCATAGGCCTAAGAACTGGAAATTGGGACGGCAAGGCAACACTTGGAATCCTAGGATGCACTGGAAGTGCGGCTCTCAAACTGGATTGGAAGAAGCTTCCAAGCATAGTGTTCTTTCATGTACCAAAGAGAACCCAAGTGTCTGAGGCTGCTAGCGGTGTTGCTGGAGAGAACTGGCATCCCCGTGGGCCTGTCGGCTCATTTGCTCTTTCTGACCCTCGAAGGAAAGTCTTCCAAAAAGCCTTTGGGACCCGCTTAGAGAGAACAGCTGCGAAGCTGATGCACAGAACTTTGACATAGAGACTAGGCCTGGGTCCCAAGCAGCCACCTATCTCTGGAGAGTACGTACCCCACCCAGGGATTCAAGCAGGGAGTTGGCCTTGTACAACTTACGCAGGACACTGGGAGGAGATGGAGGGCCACTCTACCTGCGCTCACACTACGTGGCCCGGAGAAGTTATCACGCAGCAGAATTCAACACCCTCCCACTACACGTGTGTAGCCAAAAGAGGCGCTGGGCAGTGGGTGTTCTCAGCCCAAGAGCAGTCCTTGTTCTGGGCCGCACCTGCTCTGTGGTTCAAAGGTTCTCTGAGTCTGCTCCTTTGGAGGCATTTCAGAGCGGACGCTATCCCCGGGCTGCCGAAGCAAAGAGGCATAGCGGCCTTTCACACTGAAGGCATGGGCTTGTTTCCCATTCAGAGAGTGTATGTTGCCCCTCCCAGGCTGGAGGCGCGTTAGGTGACACCCTTTGGGCCGTGCCCCTGGAAAATGCAAGGGGCTGTACCCGATTTGGGCTGCCTGGTGAAACCACTAGCAGTCACCAGCACCCTGAGTACCTTTCCTGAAGTCTGAGTCCTAGCTAGGTAAACTCGGCCTTCGGAGGCGAGAGGGGAGCAAACATGTTCAACTTGTGGGGAAAGTCTTGGACCAATGACCAGTATGCTTGTGCTTGGGCGAGGCTTAGGCAGGAGCTTTCCAACACAGGGTTTTGACCTTACCATAAGCCGTCCCTTTGGGCTGAAGCAGGCGGCGGGTCTGTGTGTATCACAGTCTGGGAAGGAGGGCCTCAGGTGAGTCTGCCAACTGACTGCCCTCCATCATAGCCAGCTGAGAAAATATGGCAAGGCTGATGGAACCCACTTACAGCGAAATGTTTCTCTTCAGAAGAGGAGATGTTGCTACCAAACGTCAGCAGCTCCTCAGAGTGCTGTTCTGGTGTAGACTAGGGCAAGCTCCCACGGTCCGAAGATTATGAACGACGGCTCTTTTCCAGTTGCTTCATCCGAGAGAGAGCCAGAAGGGCTGATCTCAACAAATAGGGCTGCACACCGCGAGTGCTTCGGGCAGGGCAGTCCTGAGCCAGTGTGCCACCTAAGGAATGAAAGCAAAGTTTCCTAGCCGCAGGAAAGCAGACCGAGGCCTGCTGTTTTCTCTAGGCGATTGACGTGAGCTTGAGGGTGAGGCCTGTACTACATTGTGGAAAAGCTCGGGGTCACGGCTGTCTTCCTCCCTCTCTCGGGCCCATGCCCTGGGCTCAGCCATGGGGGAATGCTGAGTGGGAGAGACTGCCTCTCTGCCGGACTCAGAAGGCTTCCTCCCTTTAGGGCAAGTCCGTTTGTGTCTTACTTCGTGGAGGAGGAATGAGGGCGCCCAGAGATATTCTGACATGAAATGCCTAACGACAGAGGATCTGGAGGAGCTGGTTTGTCAGTGGAAGGAGCCAAAAAGCCTGCATTCCTAAGGCCTCTCTGAGAACTGCCAAGACACTCTGCCGTCATAGGCCTAAGAACTGGAAATTGGGACGGCAAGGCAACACTTGGAATCCTAGGATGCACTGGAAGTGCGGCTCTCAAACTGGATTGGAAGAAGCTTCCAAGCATAGTGTTCTTTCATGTACCAAAGAGAACCCAAGTGTCTGAGGCTGCTAGCGGTGTTGCTGGAGAGAACTGGCATCCCCGTGGGCCTGTCGGCTCATTTGCTCTTTCTGACCCTCGAAGGAAAGTCTTCCAAAAAGCCTTTGGGACCCGCTTAGAGAGAACAGCTGCGAAGCTGATGCACAGAACTTTGACATAGAGACTAGCCCTGGGTCCCAAGCAGCCACCTATCTCTGGAGAGTACGTACCCCACCCAGGGATTCAAGCAGGGAGTTGGCCTTGTACAACTTACGCAGGACACTGGGAGGAGATGGAGGGCCACTCTACCTGCGCTCACACTACGTGGCCCGGAGAAGTTATCACGCAGCAGAATTCAACACCCTCCCACTACACGTGTGTAGCCAAAAGAGGCGCTGGGCAGTGGGTGTTCTCAGCCCAAGAGCAGTCCTTGTTCTGGGCCGCACCTGCTCTGTGGTTCAAAGGTTCTCTGAGTCTGCTCCTTTGGAGGCATTTCAGAGCGGACGCTATCCCCGGGCTGCCGAAGCAAAGAGGCATAGCGGCCTTTCACACTGAAGGCATGGGCTTGTTTCCCATTCAGAGAGTGTATGTTGCCCCTCCCAGGCTGGAGGCGCGTTAGGTGACACCCTTTGGGCCGTGCCCCTGGAAAATGCAAGGGGCTGTACCCGATTTGGGCTGCCTGGTGAAACCACTAGCAGTCACCAGCACCCTGAGTACCTTTCCTGAAGTCTGAGTCCTAGCTAGGTAAACTCGGCCTTCGGAGGCGAGAGGGGAGCAAACATGTTCAACTTGTGGGGAAAGTCTTGGACCAATGACCAGTATGCTTGTGCTTGGGCGAGGCTTAGGCAGGAGCTTTCCAACACAGGGTTTTGACCTTACCATAAGCCGTCCCTTTGGGCTGAAGCAGGCGGCGGGTCTGTGTGTATCACAGTCTGGGAAGGAGGGCCTCAGGTGAGTCTGCCAACTGACTGCCCTCCATCATAGCCAGCTGAGAAAATATGGCAAGGCTGATGGAACCCACTTACAGCGAAATGTTTCTCTTCAGAAGAGGAGATGTTGCTACCAAACGTCAGCAGCTCCTCAGAGTGCTGTTCTGGTGTAGACTAGGGCAAGCTCCCACGGTCCGAAGATTATGAACGACGGCTCTTTTCCAGTTGCTTCATCCGAGAGAGAGCCAGAAGGGCTGATCTCAACAAATAGGGCTGCACACCGCGAGTGCTTCGGGCAGGGCAGTCCTGAGCCAGTGTGCCACCTAAGGAATGAAAGCAAAGTTTCCTAGCCGCAGGAAAGCAGACCGAGGCCTGCTGTTTTCTCTAGGCGATTGACGTGAGCTTGAGGGTGAGGCCTGTACTACATTGTGGAAAAGCTCGGGGTCACGGCTGTCTTCCTCCCTCTCTCGGGCCCATGCCCTGGGCTCAGCCATGGGGGAATGCTGAGTGGGAGAGACTGCCTCTCTGCCGGACTCAGAAGGCTTCCTCCCTTTAGGGCAAGTCCGTTTGTGTCTTACTTCGTGGAGGAGGAATGAGGGCGCCCAGAGATATTCTGACATGAAATGCCTAACGACAGAGGATCTGGAGGAGCTGGTTTGTCAGTGGAAGGAGCCAAAAAGCCTGCATTCCTAAGGCCTCTCTGAGAACTGCCAAGACACTCTGCCGTCATAGGCCTAAGAACTGGAAATTGGGACGGCAAGGCAACACTTGGAATCCTAGGATGCACTGGAAGTGCGGCTCTCAAACTGGATTGGAAGAAGCTTCCAAGCATAGTGTTCTTTCATGTACCAAAGAGAACCCAAGTGTCTGAGGCTGCTAGCGGTGTTGCTGGAGAGAACTGGCATCCCCGTGGGCCTGTCGGCTCATTTGCTCTTTCTGACCCTCGAAGGAAAGTCTTCCAAAAAGCCTTTGGGACCCGCTTAGAGAGAACAGCTGCGAAGCTGATGCACAGAACTTTGACATAGAGACTAGCCCTGGGTCCCAAGCAGCCACCTATCTCTGGAGAGTACGTACCCCACCCAGGGATTCAAGCAGGGAGTTGGCCTTGTACAACTTACGCAGGACACTGGGAGGAGATGGAGGGCCACTCTACCTGCGCTCACACTACGTGGCCCGGAGAAGTTATCACGCAGCAGAATTCAACACCCTCCCACTACACGTGTGTAGCCAAAAGAGGCGCTGGGCAGTGGGTGTTCTCAGCCCAAGAGCAGTCCTTGTTCTGGGCCGCACCTGCTCTGTGGTTCAAAGGTTCTCTGAGTCTGCTCCTTTGGAGGCATTTCAGAGCGGACGCTATCCCCGGGCTGCCGAAGCAAAGAGGCATAGCGGCCTTTCACACTGAAGGCATGGGCTTGTTTCCCATTCAGAGAGTGTATGTTGCCCCTCCCAGGCTGGAGGCGCGTTAGGTGACACCCTTTGGGCCGTGCCCCTGGAAAATGCAAGCGGCTGTACCCGATTTGGGCTGCCTGGTGAAACCACTAGCAGTCACCAGCACCCTGAGTACCTTTCCTGAAGTCTGAGTCCTAGCTAGGTAAACTCGGCCTTCGGAGGCGAGAGGGGAGCAAACATGTTCAACTTGTGGGGAAAGTCTTGGACCAATGACCAGTATGCTTGTGCTTGGGCGAGGCTTAGGCAGGAGCTTTCCAACACAGGGTTTTGACCTTACCATAAGCCGTCCCTTTGGGCTGAAGCAGGCGGCGGGTCTGTGTGTATCACAGTCTGGGAAGGAGGGCCTCAGGTGAGTCTGCCAACTGACTGCCCTCCATCATAGCCAGCTGAGAAAATATGGCAAGGCTGATGGAACCCACTTACAGCGAAATGTTTCTCTTCAGAAGAGGAGATGTTGCTACCAAACGTCAGCAGCTCCTCAGAGTGCTGTTCTGGTGTAGACTAGGGCAAGCTCCCACGGTCCGAAGATTATGAACGACGGCTCTTTTCCAGTTGCTTCATCCGAGAGAGAGCCAGAAGGGCTGATCTCAACAAATAGGGCTGCACACCGCGAGTGCTTCGGGCAGGGCAGTCCTGAGCCAGTGTGCCACCTAAGGAATGAAAGCAAAGTTTCCTAGCCGCAGGAAAGCAGACCGAGGCCTGCTGTTTTCTCTAGGCGATTGACGTGAGCTTGAGGGTGAGGCCTGTACTACATTGTGGAAAAGCTCGGGGTCACGGCTGTCTTCCTCCCTCTCTCGGGCCCATGCCCTGGGCTCAGCCATGGGGGAATGCTGAGTGGGAGAGACTGCCTCTCTGCCGGACTCAGAAGGCTTCCTCCCTTTAGGGCAAGTCCGTTTGTGTCTTACTTCGTGGAGGAGGAATGAGGGCGCCCAGAGATATTCTGACATGAAATGCCTAACGACAGAGGATCTGGAGGAGCTGGTTTGTCAGTGGAAGGAGCCAAAAAGCCTGCATTCCTAAGGCCTCTCTGAGAACTGCCAAGACACTCTGCCGTCATAGGCCTAAGAACTGGAAATTGGGACGGCAAGGCAACACTTGGAATCCTAGGATGCACTGGAAGTGCCGCTCTCAAACTGGATTGGAAGAAGCTTCCAAGCATAGTGTTCTTTCATGTACCAAAGAGAACCCAAGTGTCTGAGGCTGCTAGCGGTGTTGCTGGAGAGAACTGGCATCCCCGTGGGCCTGTCGGCTCATTTGCTCTTTCTGACCCTCGAAGGAAAGTCTTCCAAAAAGCCTTTGGGACCCGCTTAGAGAGAACAGCTGCGAAGCTGATGCACAGAACTTTGACATAGAGACTAGCCCTGGGTCCCAAGCAGCCACCTATCTCTGGAGAGTACGTACCCCACCCAGGGATTCAAGCAGGGAGTTGGCCTTGTACAACTTACGCAGGACACTGGGAGGAGATGGAGGGCCACTCTACCTGCGCTCACACTACGTGGCCCGGAGAAGTTATCACGCAGCAGAATTCAACACCCTCCCACTACACGTGTGTAGCCAAAAGAGGCGCTGGGCAGTGGGTGTTCTCAGCCCAAGAGCAGTCCTTGTTCTGGGCCGCACCTGCTCTGTGGTTCAAAGGTTCTCTGAGTCTGCTCCTTTGGAGGCATTTCAGAGCGGACGCTATCCCCGGGCTGCCGAAGCAAAGAGGCATAGCGGCCTTTCACACTGAAGGCATGGGCTTGTTTCCCATTCAGAGAGTGTATGTTGCCCCTCCCAGGCTGGAGGCGCGTTAGGTGACAGCCTTTGGGCCGTGCCCCTGGAAAATGCAAGGGGCTGTACCCGATTTGGGCTGCCTGGTGAAACCACTAGCAGTCACCAGCACCCTGAGTACCTTTCCTGAAGTCTGAGTCCTAGCTAGGTAAACTCGGCCTTCGGAGGCGAGAGGGGAGCAAACATGTTCAACTTGTGGGGAAAGTCTTGGACCAATGACCAGTATGCTTGTGCTTGGGCGAGGCTTAGGCAGGAGCTTTCCAACACAGGGTTTTGACCTTACCATAAGCCGTCCCTTTGGGCTGAAGCAGGCGGCGGGTCTGTGTGTATCACAGTCTGGGAAGGAGGGCCTCAGGTGAGTCTGCCAACTGACTGCCCTCCATCATAGCCAGCTGAGAAAATATGGCAAGGCTGATGGAACCCACTTACAGCGAAATGTTTCTCTTCAGAAGAGGAGATGTTGCTACCAAACGTCAGCAGCTCCTCAGAGTGCTGTTCTGGTGTAGACTAGGGCAAGCTCCCACGGTCCGAAGATTATGAACGACGGCTCTTTTCCAGTTGCTTCATCCGAGAGAGAGCCAGAAGGGCTGATCTCAACAAATAGGGCTGCACACCGCGAGTGCTTCGGGCAGGGCAGTCCTGAGCCAGTGTGCCACCTAAGGAATGAAAGCAAAGTTTCCTAGCCGCAGGAAAGCAGACCGAGGCCTGCTGTTTTCTCTAGGCGATTGACGTGAGCTTGAGGGTGAGGCCTGTACTACATTGTGGAAAAGCTCGGGGTCACGGCTGTCTTCCTCCCTCTCTCGGGCCCATGCCCTGGGCTCAGCCATGGGGGAATGCTGAGTGGGAGAGACTGCCTCTCTGCCGGACTCAGAAGGCTTCCTCCCTTTAGGGCAAGTCCGTTTGTGTCTTACTTCGTGGAGGAGGAATGAGGGCGCCCAGAGATATTCTGACATGAAATGCCTAACGACAGAGGATCTGGAGGAGCTGGTTTGTCAGTGGAAGGAGCCAAAAAGCCTGCATTCCTAAGGCCTCTCTGAGAACTGCCAAGACACTCTGCCGTCATAGGCCTAAGAACTGGAAATTGGGACGGCAAGGCAACACTTGGAATCCTAGGATGCACTGGAAGTGCCGCTCTCAAACTGGATTGGAAGAAGCTTCCAAGCATAGTGTTCTTTCATGTACCAAAGAGAACCCAAGTGTCTGAGGCTGCTAGCGGTGTTGCTGGAGAGAACTGGCATCCCCGTGGGCCTGTCGGCTCATTTGCTCTTTCTGACCCTCGAAGGAAAGTCTTCCAAAAAGCCTTTGGGACCCGCTTAGAGAGAACAGCTGCGAAGCTGATGCACAGAACTTTGACATAGAGACTAGCCCTGGGTCCCAAGCAGCCACCTATCTCTGGAGAGTACGTACCCCACCCAGGGATTCAAGCAGGGAGTTGGCCTTGTACAACTTACGCAGGACACTGGGAGGAGATGGAGGGCCACTCTACCTGCGCTCACACTACGTGGCCCGGAGAAGTTATCACGCAGCAGAATTCAACACCCTCCCACTACACGTGTGTAGCCAAAAGAGGCGCTGGGCAGTGGGTGTTCTCAGCCCAAGAGCAGTCCTTGTTCTGGGCCGCACCTGCTCTGTGGTTCAAAGGTTCTCTGAGTCTGCTCCTTTGGAGGCATTTCAGAGCGGACGCTATCCCCGGGCTGCCGAAGCAAAGAGGCATAGCGGCCTTTCACACTGAAGGCATGGGCTTGTTTCCCATTCAGAGAGTGTATGTTGCCCCTCCCAGGCTGGAGGCGCGTTAGGTGACAGCCTTTGGGCCGTGCCCCTGGAAAATGCAAGGGGCTGTACCCGATTTGGGCTGCCTGGTGAAACCACTAGCAGTCACCAGCACCCTGAGTACCTTTCCTGAAGTCTGAGTCCTAGCTAGGTAAACTCGGCCTTCGGAGGCGAGAGGGGAGCAAACATGTTCAACTTGTGGGGAAAGTCTTGGACCAATGACCAGTATGCTTGTGCTTGGGCGAGGCTTAGGCAGGAGCTTTCCAACACAGGGTTTTGACCTTACCATAAGCCGTCCCTTTGGGCTGAAGCAGGCGGCGGGTCTGTGTGTATCACAGTCTGGGAAGGAGGGCCTCAGGTGAGTCTGCCAACTGACTGCCCTCCATCATAGCCAGCTGAGAAAATATGGCAAGGCTGATGGAACCCACTTACAGCGAAATGTTTCTCTTCAGAAGAGGAGATGTTGCTACCAAACGTCAGCAGCTCCTCAGAGTGCTGTTCTGGTGTAGACTAGGGCAAGCTCCCACGGTCCGAAGATTATGAACGACGGCTCTTTTCCAGTTGCTTCATCCGAGAGAGAGCCAGAAGGGCTGATCTCAACAAATAGGGCTGCACACCGCGAGTGCTTCGGGCAGGGCAGTCCTGAGCCAGTGTGCCACCTAAGGAATGAAAGCAAAGTTTCCTAGCCGCAGGAAAGCAGACCGAGGCCTGCTGTTTTCTCTAGGCGATTGACGTGAGCTTGAGGGTGAGGCCTGTACTACATTGTGGAAAAGCTCGGGGTCACGGCTGTCTTCCTCCCTCTCTCGGGCCCATGCCCTGGGCTCAGCCATGGGGGAATGCTGAGTGGGAGAGACTGCCTCTCTGCCGGACTCAGAAGGCTTCCTCCCTTTAGGGCAAGTCCGTTTGTGTCTTACTTCGTGGAGGAGGAATGAGGGCGCCCAGAGATATTCTGACATGAAATGCCTAACGACAGAGGATCTGGAGGAGCTGGTTTGTCAGTGGAAGGAGCCAAAAAGCCTGCATTCCTAAGGCCTCTCTGAGAACTGCCAAGACACTCTGCCGTCATAGGCCTAAGAACTGGAAATTGGGACGGCAAGGCAACACTTGGAATCCTAGGATGCACTGGAAGTGCGGCTCTCAAACTGGATTGGAAGAAGCTTCCAAGCATAGTGTTCTTTCATGTACCAAAGAGAACCCAAGTGTCTGAGGCTGCTAGCGGTGTTGCTGGAGAGAACTGGCATCCCCGTGGGCCTGTCGGCTCATTTGCTCTTTCTGACCCTCGAAGGAAAGTCTTCCAAAAAGCCTTTGGGACCCGCTTAGAGAGAACAGCTGCGAAGCTGATGCACAGAACTTTGACATAGAGACTAGCCCTGGGTCCCAAGCAGCCACCTATCTCTGGAGAGTACGTACCCCACCCAGGGATTCAAGCAGGGAGTTGGCCTTGTACAACTTACGCAGGACACTGGGAGGAGATGGAGGGCCACTCTACCTGCGCTCACACTACGTGGCCCGGAGAAGTTATCACGCAGCAGAATTCAACACCCTCCCACTACACGTGTGTAGCCAAAAGAGGCGCTGGGCAGTGGGTGTTCTCAGCCCAAGAGCAGTCCTTGTTCTGGGCCGCACCTGCTCTGTGGTTCAAAGGTTCTCTGAGTCTGCTCCTTTGGAGGCATTTCAGAGCGGACGCTATCCCCGGGCTGCCGAAGCAAAGAGGCATAGCGGCCTTTCACACTGAAGGCATGGGCTTGTTTCCCATTCAGAGAGTGTATGTTGCCCCTCCCAGGCTGGAGGCACGTTAGGTGACAGCCTTTGGGCCGTGCCCCTGGAAAATGCAAGGGGCTGTACCCGATTTGGGCTGCCTGGTGAAACCACTAGCAGTCACCAGCACCCTGAGTACCTTTCCTGAAGTCTGAGTCCTAGCTAGGTAAACTCGGCCTTCGGAGGCGAGAGGGGAGCAAACATGTTCAACTTGTGGGGAAAGTCTTGGACCAATGACCAGTATGCTTGTGCTTGGGCGAGGCTTAGGCAGGAGCTTTCCAACACAGGGTTTTGACCTTACCATAAGCCGTCCCTTTGGGCTGAAGCAGGCGGCGGGTCTGTGTGTATCACAGTCTGGGAAGGAGGGCCTCAGGTGAGTCTGCCAACTGACTGCCCTCCATCATAGCCAGCTGAGAAAATATGGCAAGGCTGATGGAACCCACTTACAGCGAAATGTTTCTCTTCAGAAGAGGAGATGTTGCTACCAAACGTCAGCAGCTCCTCAGAGTGCTGTTCTGGTGTAGACTAGGGCAAGCTCCCACGGTCCGAAGATTATGAACGACGGCTCTTTTCCAGTTGCTTCATCCGAGAGAGAGCCAGAAGGGCTGATCTCAACAAATAGGGCTGCACACCGCGAGTGCTTCGGGCAGGGCAGTCCTGAGCCAGTGTGCCACCTAAGGAATGAAAGCAAAGTTTCCTAGCCGCAGGAAAGCAGACCGAGGCCTGCTGTTTTCTCTAGGCGATTGACGTGAGCTTGAGGGTGAGGCCTGTACTACATTGTGGAAAAGCTCGGGGTCACGGCTGTCTTCCTCCCTCTCTCGGGCCCATGCCCTGGGCTCAGCCATGGGGGAATGCTGAGTGGGAGAGACTGCCTCTCTGCCGGACTCAGAAGGCTTCCTCCCTTTAGGGCAAGTCCGTTTGTGTCTTACTTCGTGGAGGAGGAATGAGGGCGCCCAGAGATATTCTGACATGAAATGCCTAACGACAGAGGATCTGGAGGAGCTGGTTTGTCAGTGGAAGGAGCCAAAAAGCCTGCATTCCTAAGGCCTCTCTGAGAACTGCCAAGACACTCTGCCGTCATAGGCCTAAGAACTGGAAATTGGGACGGCAAGGCAACACTTGGAATCCTAGGATGCACTGGAAGTGCGGCTCTCAAACTGGATTGGAAGAAGCTTCCAAGCATAGTGTTCTTTCATGTACCAAAGAGAACCCAAGTGTCTGAGGCTGCTAGCGGTGTTGCTGGAGAGAACTGGCATCCCCGTGGGCCTGTCGGCTCATTTGCTCTTTCTGACCCTCGAAGGAAAGTCTTCCAAAAAGCCTTTGGGACCCGCTTAGAGAGAACAGCTGCGAAGCTGATGCACAGAACTTTGACATAGAGACTAGCCCTGGGTCCCAAGCAGCCACCTATCTCTGGAGAGTACGTACCCCACCCAGGGATTCAAGCAGGGAGTTGGCCTTGTACAACTTACGCAGGACACTGGGAGGAGATGGAGGGCCACTCTACCTGCGCTCACACTACGTGGCCCGGAGAAGTTATCACGCAGCAGAATTCAACACCCTCCCACTACACGTGTGTAGCCAAAAGAGGCGCTGGGCAGTGGGTGTTCTCAGCCCAAGAGCAGTCCTTGTTCTGGGCCGCACCTGCTCTGTGGTTCAAAGGTTCTCTGAGTCTGCTCCTTTGGAGGCATTTCAGAGCGGACGCTATCCCCGGGCTGCCGAAGCAAAGAGGCATAGCGGCCTTTCACACTGAAGGCATGGGCTTGTTTCCCATTCAGAGAGTGTATGTTGCCCCTCCCAGGCTGGAGGCGCGTTAGGTGACAGCCTTTGGGCCGTGCCCCTGGAAAATGCAAGGGGCTGTACCCGATTTGGGCTGCCTGGTGAAACCACTAGCAGTCACCAGCACCCTGAGTACCTTTCCTGAAGTCTGAGTCCTAGCTAGGTAAACTCGGCCTTCGGAGGCGAGAGGGGAGCAAACATGTTCAACTTGTGGGGAAAGTCTTGGACCAATGACCAGTATGCTTGTGCTTGGGCGAGGCTTAGGCAGGAGCTTTCCAACACAGGGTTTTGACCTTACCATAAGCCGTCCCTTTGGGCTGAAGCAGGCGGCGGGTCTGTGTGTATCACAGTCTGGGAAGGAGGGCCTCAGGTGAGTCTGCCAACTGACTGCCCTCCATCATAGCCAGCTGAGAAAATATGGCAAGGCTGATGGAACCCACTTACAGCGAAATGTTTCTCTTCAGAAGAGGAGATGTTGCTACCAAACGTCAGCAGCTCCTCAGAGTGCTGTTCTGGTGTAGACTAGGGCAAGCTCCCACGGTCCGAAGATTATGAACGACGGCTCTTTTCCAGTTGCTTCATCCGAGAGAGAGCCAGAAGGGCTGATCTCAACAAATAGGGCTGCACACCGCGAGTGCTTCGGGCAGGGCAGTCCTGAGCCAGTGTGCCACCTAAGGAATGAAAGCAAAGTTTCCTAGCCGCAGGAAAGCAGACCGAGGCCTGCTGTTTTCTCTAGGCGATTGACGTGAGCTTGAGGGTGAGGCCTGTACTACATTGTGGAAAAGCTCGGGGTCACGGCTGTCTTCCTCCCTCTCTCGGGCCCATGCCCTGGGCTCAGCCATGGGGGAATGCTGAGTGGGAGAGACTGCCTCTCTGCCGGACTCAGAAGGCTTCCTCCCTTTAGGGCAAGTCCGTTTGTGTCTTACTTCGTGGAGGAGGAATGAGGGCGCCCAGAGATATTCTGACATGAAATGCCTAACGACAGAGGATCTGGAGGAGCTGGTTTGTCAGTGGAAGGAGCCAAAAAGCCTGCATTCCTAAGGCCTCTCTGAGAACTGCCAAGACACTCTGCCGTCATAGGCCTAAGAACTGGAAATTGGGACGGCAAGGCAACACTTGGAATCCTAGGATGCACTGGAAGTGCGGCTCTCAAACTGGATTGGAAGAAGCTTCCAAGCATAGTGTTCTTTCATGTACCAAAGAGAACCCAAGTGTCTGAGGCTGCTAGCGGTGTTGCTGGAGAGAACTGGCATCCCCGTGGGCCTGTCGGCTCATTTGCTCTTTCTGACCCTCGAAGGAAAGTCTTCCAAAAAGCCTTTGGGACCCGCTTAGAGAGAACAGCTGCGAAGCTGATGCACAGAACTTTGACATAGAGACTAGCCCTGGGTCCCAAGCAGCCACCTATCTCTGGAGAGTACGTACCCCACCCAGGGATTCAAGCAGGGAGTTGGCCTTGTACAACTTACGCAGGACACTGGGAGGAGATGGAGGGCCACTCTACCTGCGCTCACACTACGTGGCCCGGAGAAGTTATCACGCAGCAGAATTCAACACCCTCCCACTACACGTGTGTAGCCAAAAGAGGCGCTGGGCAGTGGGTGTTCTCAGCCCAAGAGCAGTCCTTGTTCTGGGCCGCACCTGCTCTGTGGTTCAAAGGTTCTCTGAGTCTGCTCCTTTGGAGGCATTTCAGAGCGGACGCTATCCCCGGGCTGCCGAAGCAAAGAGGCATAGCGGCCTTTCACACTGAAGGCATGGGCTTGTTTCCCATTCAGAGAGTGTATGTTGCCCCTCCCAGGCTGGAGGCGCGTTAGGTGACACCCTTTGGGCCGTGCCCCTGGAAAATGCAAGCGGCTGTACCCGATTTGGGCTGCCTGGTGAAACCACTAGCAGTCACCAGCACCCTGAGTACCTTTCCTGAAGTCTGAGTCCTAGCTAGGTAAACTCGGCCTTCGGAGGCGAGAGGGGAGCAAACATGTTCAACTTGTGGGGAAAGTCTTGGACCAATGACCAGTATGCTTGTGCTTGGGCGAGGCTTAGGCAGGAGCTTTCCAACACAGGGTTTTGACCTTACCATAAGCCGTCCCTTTGGGCTGAAGCAGGCGGCGGGTCTGTGTGTATCACAGTCTGGGAAGGAGGGCCTCAGGTGAGTCTGCCAACTGACTGCCCTCCATCATAGCCAGCTGAGAAAATATGGCAAGGCTGATGGAACCCACTTACAGCGAAATGTTTCTCTTCAGAAGAGGAGATGTTGCTACCAAACGTCAGCAGCTCCTCAGAGTGCTGTTCTGGTGTAGACTAGGGCAAGCTCCCACGGTCCGAAGATTATGAACGACGGCTCTTTTCCAGTTGCTTCATCCGAGAGAGAGCCAGAAGGGCTGATCTCAACAAATAGGGCTGCACACCGCGAGTGCTTCGGGCAGGGCAGTCCTGAGCCAGTGTGCCACCTAAGGAATGAAAGCAAAGTTTCCTAGCCGCAGGAAAGCAGACCGAGGCCTGCTGTTTTCTCTAGGCGATTGACGTGAGCTTGAGGGTGAGGCCTGTACTACATTGTGGAAAAGCTCGGGGTCACGGCTGTCTTCCTCCCTCTCTCGGGCCCATGCCCTGGGCTCAGCCATGGGGGAATGCTGAGTGGGAGAGACTGCCTCTCTGCCGGACTCAGAAGGCTTCCTCCCTTTAGGGCAAGTCCGTTTGTGTCTTACTTCGTGGAGGAGGAATGAGGGCGCCCAGAGATATTCTGACATGAAATGCCTAACGACAGAGGATCTGGAGGAGCTGGTTTGTCAGTGGAAGGAGCCAAAAAGCCTGCATTCCTAAGGCCTCTCTGAGAACTGCCAAGACACTCTGCCGTCATAGGCCTAAGAACTGGAAATTGGGACGGCAAGGCAACACTTGGAATCCTAGGATGCACTGGAAGTGCGGCTCTCAAACTGGATTGGAAGAAGCTTCCAAGCATAGTGTTCTTTCATGTACCAAAGAGAACCCAAGTGTCTGAGGCTGCTAGCGGTGTTGCTGGAGAGAACTGGCATCCCCGTGGGCCTGTCGGCTCATTTGCTCTTTCTGACCCTCGAAGGAAAGTCTTCCAAAAAGCCTTTGGGACCCGCTTAGAGAGAACAGCTGCGAAGCTGATGCACAGAACTTTGACATAGAGACTAGCCCTGGGTCCCAAGCAGCCACCTATCTCTGGAGAGTACGTACCCCACCCAGGGATTCAAGCAGGGAGTTGGCCTTGTACAACTTACGCAGGACACTGGGAGGAGATGGAGGGCCACTCTACCTGCGCTCACACTACGTGGCCCGGAGAAGTTATCACGCAGCAGAATTCAACACCCTCCCACTACACGTGTGTAGCCAAAAGAGGCGCTGGGCAGTGGGTGTTCTCAGCCCAAGAGCAGTCCTTGTTCTGGGCCGCACCTGCTCTGTGGTTCAAAGGTTCTCTGAGTCTGCTCCTTTGGAGGCATTTCAGAGCGGACGCTATCCCCGGGCTGCCGAAGCAAAGAGGCATAGCGGCCTTTCACACTGAAGGCATGGGCTTGTTTCCCATTCAGAGAGTGTATGTTGCCCCTCCCAGGCTGGAGGCGCGTTAGGTGACAGCCTTTGGGCCGTGCCCCTGGAAAATGCAAGGGGCTGTACCCGATTTGGGCTGCCTGGTGAAACCACTAGCAGTCACCAGCACCCTGAGTACCTTTCCTGAAGTCTGAGTCCTAGCTAGGTAAACTCGGCCTTCGGAGGCGAGAGGGGAGCAAACATGTTCAACTTGTGGGGAAAGTCTTGGACCAATGACCAGTATGCTTGTGCTTGGGCGAGGCTTAGGCAGGAGCTTTCCAACACAGGGTTTTGACCTTACCATAAGCCGTCCCTTTGGGCTGAAGCAGGCGGCGGGTCTGTGTGTATCACAGTCTGGGAAGGAGGGCCTCAGGTGAGTCTGCCAACTGACTGCCCTCCATCATAGCCAGCTGAGAAAATATGGCAAGGCTGATGGAACCCACTTACAGCGAAATGTTTCTCTTCAGAAGAGGAGATGTTGCTACCAAACGTCAGCAGCTCCTCAGAGTGCTGTTCTGGTGTAGACTAGGGCAAGCTCCCACGGTCCGAAGATTATGAACGACGGCTCTTTTCCAGTTGCTTCATCCGAGAGAGAGCCAGAAGGGCTGATCTCAACAAATAGGGCTGCACACCGCGAGTGCTTCGGGCAGGGCAGTCCTGAGCCAGTGTGCCACCTAAGGAATGAAAGCAAAGTTTCCTAGCCGCAGGAAAGCAGACCGAGGCCTGCTGTTTTCTCTAGGCGATTGACGTGAGCTTGAGGGTGAGGCCTGTACTACATTGTGGAAAAGCTCGGGGTCACGGCTGTCTTCCTCCCTCTCTCGGGCCCATGCCCTGGGCTCAGCCATGGGGGAATGCTGAGTGGGAGAGACTGCCTCTCTGCCGGACTCAGAAGGCTTCCTCCCTTTAGGGCAAGTCCGTTTGTGTCTTACTTCGTGGAGGAGGAATGAGGGCGCCCAGAGATATTCTGACATGAAATGCCTAACGACAGAGGATCTGGAGGAGCTGGTTTGTCAGTGGAAGGAGCCAAAAAGCCTGCATTCCTAAGGCCTCTCTGAGAACTGCCAAGACACTCTGCCGTCATAGGCCTAAGAACTGGAAATTGGGACGGCAAGGCAACACTTGGAATCCTAGGATGCACTGGAAGTGCGGCTCTCAAACTGGATTGGAAGAAGCTTCCAAGCATAGTGTTCTTTCATGTACCAAAGAGAACCCAAGTGTCTGAGGCTGCTAGCGGTGTTGCTGGAGAGAACTGGCATCCCCGTGGGCCTGTCGGCTCATTTGCTCTTTCTGACCCTCGAAGGAAAGTCTTCCAAAAAGCCTTTGGGACCCGCTTAGAGAGAACAGCTGCGAAGCTGATGCACAGAACTTTGACATAGAGACTAGCCCTGGGTCCCAAGCAGCCACCTATCTCTGGAGAGTACGTACCCCACCCAGGGATTCAAGCAGGGAGTTGGCCTTGTACAACTTACGCAGGACACTGGGAGGAGATGGAGGGCCACTCTACCTGCGCTCACACTACGTGGCCCGGAGAAGTTATCACGCAGCAGAATTCAACACCCTCCCACTACACGTGTGTAGCCAAAAGAGGCGCTGGGCAGTGGGTGTTCTCAGCCCAAGAGCAGTCCTTGTTCTGGGCCGCACCTGCTCTGTGGTTCAAAGGTTCTCTGAGTCTGCTCCTTTGGAGGCATTTCAGAGCGGACGCTATCCCCGGGCTGCCGAAGCAAAGAGGCATAGCGGCCTTTCACACTGAAGGCATGGGCTTGTTTCCCATTCAGAGAGTGTATGTTGCCCCTCCCAGGCTGGAGGCGCGTTAGGTGACACCCTTTGGGCCGTGCCCCTGGAAAATGCAAGGGGCTGTACCCGATTTGGGCTGCCTGGTGAAACCACTAGCAGTCACCAGCACCCTGAGTACCTTTCCTGAAGTCTGAGTCCTAGCTAGGTAAACTCGGCCTTCGGAGGCGAGAGGGGAGCAAACATGTTCAACTTGTGGGGAAAGTCTTGGACCAATGACCAGTATGCTTGTGCTTGGGCGAGGCTTAGGCAGGAGCTTTCCAACACAGGGTTTTGACCTTACCATAAGCCGTCCCTTTGGGCTGAAGCAGGCGGCGGGTCTGTGTGTATCACAGTCTGGGAAGGAGGGCCTCAGGTGAGTCTGCCAACTGACTGCCCTCCATCATAGCCAGCTGAGAAAATATGGCAAGGCTGATGGAACCCACTTACAGCGAAATGTTTCTCTTCAGAAGAGGAGATGTTGCTACCAAACGTCAGCAGCTCCTCAGAGTGCTGTTCTGGTGTAGACTAGGGCAAGCTCCCACGGTCCGAAGATTATGAACGACGGCTCTTTTCCAGTTGCTTCATCCGAGAGAGAGCCAGAAGGGCTGATCTCAACAAATAGGGCTGCACACCGCGAGTGCTTCGGGCAGGGCAGTCCTGAGCCAGTGTGCCACCTAAGGAATGAAAGCAAAGTTTCCTAGCCGCAGGAAAGCAGACCGAGGCCTGCTGTTTTCTCTAGGCGATTGACGTGAGCTTGAGGGTGAGGCCTGTACTACATTGTGGAAAAGCTCGGGGTCACGGCTGTCTTCCTCCCTCTCTCGGGCCCATGCCCTGGGCTCAGCCATGGGGGAATGCTGAGTGGGAGAGACTGCCTCTCTGCCGGACTCAGAAGGCTTCCTCCCTTTAGGGCAAGTCCGTTTGTGTCTTACTTCGTGGAGGAGGAATGAGGGCGCCCAGAGATATTCTGACATGAAATGCCTAACGACAGAGGATCTGGAGGAGCTGGTTTGTCAGTGGAAGGAGCCAAAAAGCCTGCATTCCTAAGGCCTCTCTGAGAACTGCCAAGACACTCTGCCGTCATAGGCCTAAGAACTGGAAATTGGGACGGCAAGGCAACACTTGGAATCCTAGGATGCACTGGAAGTGCGGCTCTCAAACTGGATTGGAAGAAGCTTCCAAGCATAGTGTTCTTTCATGTACCAAAGAGAACCCAAGTGTCTGAGGCTGCTAGCGGTGTTGCTGGAGAGAACTGGCATCCCCGTGGGCCTGTCGGCTCATTTGCTCTTTCTGACCCTCGAAGGAAAGTCTTCCAAAAAGCCTTTGGGACCCGCTTAGAGAGAACAGCTGCGAAGCTGATGCACAGAACTTTGACATAGAGACTAGGCCTGGGTCCCAAGCAGCCACCTATCTCTGGAGAGTACGTACCCCACCCAGGGATTCAAGCAGGGAGTTGGCCTTGTACAACTTACGCAGGACACTGGGAGGAGATGGAGGGCCACTCTACCTGCGCTCACACTACGTGGCCCGGAGAAGTTATCACGCAGCAGAATTCAACACCCTCCCACTACACGTGTGTAGCCAAAAGAGGCGCTGGGCAGTGGGTGTTCTCAGCCCAAGAGCAGTCCTTGTTCTGGGCCGCACCTGCTCTGTGGTTCAAAGGTTCTCTGAGTCTGCTCCTTTGGAGGCATTTCAGAGCGGACGCTATCCCCGGGCTGCCGAAGCAAAGAGGCATAGCGGCCTTTCACACTGAAGGCATGGGCTTGTTTCCCATTCAGAGAGTGTATGTTGCCCCTCCCAGGCTGGAGGCGCGTTAGGTGACAGCCTTTGGGCCGTGCCCCTGGAAAATGCAAGGGGCTGTACCCGATTTGGGCTGCCTGGTGAAACCACTAGCAGTCACCAGCACCCTGAGTACCTTTCCTGAAGTCTGAGTCCTAGCTAGGTAAACTCGGCCTTCGGAGGCGAGAGGGGAGCAAACATGTTCAACTTGTGGGGAAAGTCTTGGACCAATGACCAGTATGCTTGTGCTTGGGCGAGGCTTAGGCAGGAGCTTTCCAACACAGGGTTTTGACCTTACCATAAGCCGTCCCTTTGGGCTGAAGCAGGCGGCGGGTCTGTGTGTATCACAGTCTGGGAAGGAGGGCCTCAGGTGAGTCTGCCAACTGACTGCCCTCCATCATAGCCAGCTGAGAAAATATGGCAAGGCTGATGGAACCCACTTACAGCGAAATGTTTCTCTTCAGAAGAGGAGATGTTGCTACCAAACGTCAGCAGCTCCTCAGAGTGCTGTTCTGGTGTAGACTAGGGCAAGCTCCCACGGTCCGAAGATTATGAACGACGGCTCTTTTCCAGTTGCTTCATCCGAGAGAGAGCCAGAAGGGCTGATCTCAACAAATAGGGCTGCACACCGCGAGTGCTTCGGGCAGGGCAGTCCTGAGCCAGTGTGCCACCTAAGGAATGAAAGCAAAGTTTCCTAGCCGCAGGAAAGCAGACCGAGGCCTGCTGTTTTCTCTAGGCGATTGACGTGAGCTTGAGGGTGAGGCCTGTACTACATTGTGGAAAAGCTCGGGGTCACGGCTGTCTTCCTCCCTCTCTCGGGCCCATGCCCTGGGCTCAGCCATGGGGGAATGCTGAGTGGGAGAGACTGCCTCTCTGCCGGACTCAGAAGGCTTCCTCCCTTTAGGGCAAGTCCGTTTGTGTCTTACTTCGTGGAGGAGGAATGAGGGCGCCCAGAGATATTCTGACATGAAATGCCTAACGACAGAGGATCTGGAGGAGCTGGTTTGTCAGTGGAAGGAGCCAAAAAGCCTGCATTCCTAAGGCCTCTCTGAGAACTGCCAAGACACTCTGCCGTCATAGGCCTAAGAACTGGAAATTGGGACGGCAAGGCAACACTTGGAATCCTAGGATGCACTGGAAGTGCGGCTCTCAAACTGGATTGGAAGAAGCTTCCAAGCATAGTGTTCTTTCATGTACCAAAGAGAACCCAAGTGTCTGAGGCTGCTAGCGGTGTTGCTGGAGAGAACTGGCATCCCCGTGGGCCTGTCGGCTCATTTGCTCTTTCTGACCCTCGAAGGAAAGTCTTCCAAAAAGCCTTTGGGACCCGCTTAGAGAGAACAGCTGCGAAGCTGATGCACAGAACTTTGACATAGAGACTAGGCCTGGGTCCCAAGCAGCCACCTATCTCTGGAGAGTACGTACCCCACCCAGGGATTCAAGCAGGGAGTTGGCCTTGTACAACTTACGCAGGACACTGGGAGGAGATGGAGGGCCACTCTACCTGCGCTCACACTACGTGGCCCGGAGAAGTTATCACGCAGCAGAATTCAACACCCTCCCACTACACGTGTGTAGCCAAAAGAGGCGCTGGGCAGTGGGTGTTCTCAGCCCAAGAGCAGTCCTTGTTCTGGGCCGCACCTGCTCTGTGGTTCAAAGGTTCTCTGAGTCTGCTCCTTTGGAGGCATTTCAGAGCGGACGCTATCCCCGGGCTGCCGAAGCAAAGAGGCATAGCGGCCTTTCACACTGAAGGCATGGGCTTGTTTCCCATTCAGAGAGTGTATGTTGCCCCTCCCAGGCTGGAGGCGCGTTAGGTGACACCCTTTGGGCCGTGCCCCTGGAAAATGCAAGGGGCTGTACCCGATTTGGGCTGCCTGGTGAAACCACTAGCAGTCACCAGCACCCTGAGTACCTTTCCTGAAGTCTGAGTCCTAGCTAGGTAAACTCGGCCTTCGGAGGCGAGAGGGGAGCAAACATGTTCAACTTGTGGGGAAAGTCTTGGACCAATGACCAGTATGCTTGTGCTTGGGCGAGGCTTAGGCAGGAGCTTTCCAACACAGGGTTTTGACCTTACCATAAGCCGTCCCTTTGGGCTGAAGCAGGCGGCGGGTCTGTGTGTATCACAGTCTGGGAAGGAGGGCCTCAGGTGAGTCTGCCAACTGACTGCCCTCCATCATAGCCAGCTGAGAAAATATGGCAAGGCTGATGGAACCCACTTACAGCGAAATGTTTCTCTTCAGAAGAGGAGATGTTGCTACCAAACGTCAGCAGCTCCTCAGAGTGCTGTTCTGGTGTAGACTAGGGCAAGCTCCCACGGTCCGAAGATTATGAACGACGGCTCTTTTCCAGTTGCTTCATCCGAGAGAGAGCCAGAAGGGCTGATCTCAACAAATAGGGCTGCACACCGCGAGTGCTTCGGGCAGGGCAGTCCTGAGCCAGTGTGCCACCTAAGGAATGAAAGCAAAGTTTCCTAGCCGCAGGAAAGCAGACCGAGGCCTGCTGTTTTCTCTAGGCGATTGACGTGAGCTTGAGGGTGAGGCCTGTACTACATTGTGGAAAAGCTCGGGGTCACGGCTGTCTTCCTCCCTCTCTCGGGCCCATGCCCTGGGCTCAGCCATGGGGGAATGCTGAGTGGGAGAGACTGCCTCTCTGCCGGACTCAGAAGGCTTCCTCCCTTTAGGGCAAGTCCGTTTGTGTCTTACTTCGTGGAGGAGGAATGAGGGCGCCCAGAGATATTCTGACATGAAATGCCTAACGACAGAGGATCTGGAGGAGCTGGTTTGTCAGTGGAAGGAGCCAAAAAGCCTGCATTCCTAAGGCCTCTCTGAGAACTGCCAAGACACTCTGCCGTCATAGGCCTAAGAACTGGAAATTGGGACGGCAAGGCAACACTTGGAATCCTAGGATGCACTGGAAGTGCGGCTCTCAAACTGGATTGGAAGAAGCTTCCAAGCATAGTGTTCTTTCATGTACCAAAGAGAACCCAAGTGTCTGAGGCTGCTAGCGGTGTTGCTGGAGAGAACTGGCATCCCCGTGGGCCTGTCGGCTCATTTGCTCTTTCTGACCCTCGAAGGAAAGTCTTCCAAAAAGCCTTTGGGACCCGCTTAGAGAGAACAGCTGCGAAGCTGATGCACAGAACTTTGACATAGAGACTAGCCCTGGGTCCCAAGCAGCCACCTATCTCTGGAGAGTACGTACCCCACCCAGGGATTCAAGCAGGGAGTTGGCCTTGTACAACTTACGCAGGACACTGGGAGGAGATGGAGGGCCACTCTACCTGCGCTCACACTACGTGGCCCGGAGAAGTTATCACGCAGCAGAATTCAACACCCTCCCACTACACGTGTGTAGCCAAAAGAGGCGCTGGGCAGTGGGTGTTCTCAGCCCAAGAGCAGTCCTTGTTCTGGGCCGCACCTGCTCTGTGGTTCAAAGGTTCTCTGAGTCTGCTCCTTTGGAGGCATTTCAGAGCGGACGCTATCCCCGGGCTGCCGAAGCAAAGAGGCATAGCGGCCTTTCACACTGAAGGCATGGGCTTGTTTCCCATTCAGAGAGTGTATGTTGCCCCTCCCAGGCTGGAGGCGCGTTAGGTGACACCCTTTGGGCCGTGCCCCTGGAAAATGCAAGCGGCTGTACCCGATTTGGGCTGCCTGGTGAAACCACTAGCAGTCACCAGCACCCTGAGTACCTTTCCTGAAGTCTGAGTCCTAGCTAGGTAAACTCGGCCTTCGGAGGCGAGAGGGGAGCAAACATGTTCAACTTGTGGGGAAAGTCTTGGACCAATGACCAGTATGCTTGTGCTTGGGCGAGGCTTAGGCAGGAGCTTTCCAACACAGGGTTTTGACCTTACCATAAGCCGTCCCTTTGGGCTGAAGCAGGCGGCGGGTCTGTGTGTATCACAGTCTGGGAAGGAGGGCCTCAGGTGAGTCTGCCAACTGACTGCCCTCCATCATAGCCAGCTGAGAAAATATGGCAAGGCTGATGGAACCCACTTACAGCGAAATGTTTCTCTTCAGAAGAGGAGATGTTGCTACCAAACGTCAGCAGCTCCTCAGAGTGCTGTTCTGGTGTAGACTAGGGCAAGCTCCCACGGTCCGAAGATTATGAACGACGGCTCTTTTCCAGTTGCTTCATCCGAGAGAGAGCCAGAAGGGCTGATCTCAACAAATAGGGCTGCACACCGCGAGTGCTTCGGGCAGGGCAGTCCTGAGCCAGTGTGCCACCTAAGGAATGAAAGCAAAGTTTCCTAGCCGCAGGAAAGCAGACCGAGGCCTGCTGTTTTCTCTAGGCGATTGACGTGAGCTTGAGGGTGAGGCCTGTACTACATTGTGGAAAAGCTCGGGGTCACGGCTGTCTTCCTCCCTCTCTCGGGCCCATGCCCTGGGCTCAGCCATGGGGGAATGCTGAGTGGGAGAGACTGCCTCTCTGCCGGACTCAGAAGGCTTCCTCCCTTTAGGGCAAGTCCGTTTGTGTCTTACTTCGTGGAGGAGGAATGAGGGCGCCCAGAGATATTCTGACATGAAATGCCTAACGACAGAGGATCTGGAGGAGCTGGTTTGTCAGTGGAAGGAGCCAAAAAGCCTGCATTCCTAAGGCCTCTCTGAGAACTGCCAAGACACTCTGCCGTCATAGGCCTAAGAACTGGAAATTGGGACGGCAAGGCAACACTTGGAATCCTAGGATGCACTGGAAGTGCGGCTCTCAAACTGGATTGGAAGAAGCTTCCAAGCATAGTGTTCTTTCATGTACCAAAGAGAACCCAAGTGTCTGAGGCTGCTAGCGGTGTTGCTGGAGAGAACTGGCATCCCCGTGGGCCTGTCGGCTCATTTGCTCTTTCTGACCCTCGAAGGAAAGTCTTCCAAAAAGCCTTTGGGACCCGCTTAGAGAGAACAGCTGCGAAGCTGATGCACAGAACTTTGACATAGAGACTAGCCCTGGGTCCCAAGCAGCCACCTATCTCTGGAGAGTACGTACCCCACCCAGGGATTCAAGCAGGGAGTTGGCCTTGTACAACTTACGCAGGACACTGGGAGGAGATGGAGGGCCACTCTACCTGCGCTCACACTACGTGGCCCGGAGAAGTTATCACGCAGCAGAATTCAACACCCTCCCACTACACGTGTGTAGCCAAAAGAGGCGCTGGGCAGTGGGTGTTCTCAGCCCAAGAGCAGTCCTTGTTCTGGGCCGCACCTGCTCTGTGGTTCAAAGGTTCTCTGAGTCTGCTCCTTTGGAGGCATTTCAGAGCGGACGCTATCCCCGGGCTGCCGAAGCAAAGAGGCATAGCGGCCTTTCACACTGAAGGCATGGGCTTGTTTCCCATTCAGAGAGTGTATGTTGCCCCTCCCAGGCTGGAGGCGCGTTAGGTGACACCCTTTGGGCCGTGCCCCTGGAAAATGCAAGCGGCTGTACCCGATTTGGGCTGCCTGGTGAAACCACTAGCAGTCACCAGCACCCTGAGTACCTTTCCTGAAGTCTGAGTCCTAGCTAGGTAAACTCGGCCTTCGGAGGCGAGAGGGGAGCAAACATGTTCAACTTGTGGGGAAAGTCTTGGACCAATGACCAGTATGCTTGTGCTTGGGCGAGGCTTAGGCAGGAGCTTTCCAACACAGGGTTTTGACCTTACCATAAGCCGTCCCTTTGGGCTGAAGCAGGCGGCGGGTCTGTGTGTATCACAGTCTGGGAAGGAGGGCCTCAGGTGAGTCTGCCAACTGACTGCCCTCCATCATAGCCAGCTGAGAAAATATGGCAAGGCTGATGGAACCCACTTACAGCGAAATGTTTCTCTTCAGAAGAGGAGATGTTGCTACCAAACGTCAGCAGCTCCTCAGAGTGCTGTTCTGGTGTAGACTAGGGCAAGCTCCCACGGTCCGAAGATTATGAACGACGGCTCTTTTCCAGTTGCTTCATCCGAGAGAGAGCCAGAAGGGCTGATCTCAACAAATAGGGCTGCACACCGCGAGTGCTTCGGGCAGGGCAGTCCTGAGCCAGTGTGCCACCTAAGGAATGAAAGCAAAGTTTCCTAGCCGCAGGAAAGCAGACCGAGGCCTGCTGTTTTCTCTAGGCGATTGACGTGAGCTTGAGGGTGAGGCCTGTACTACATTGTGGAAAAGCTCGGGGTCACGGCTGTCTTCCTCCCTCTCTCGGGCCCATGCCCTGGGCTCAGCCATGGGGGAATGCTGAGTGGGAGAGACTGCCTCTCTGCCGGACTCAGAAGGCTTCCTCCCTTTAGGGCAAGTCCGTTTGTGTCTTACTTCGTGGAGGAGGAATGAGGGCGCCCAGAGATATTCTGACATGAAATGCCTAACGACAGAGGATCTGGAGGAGCTGGTTTGTCAGTGGAAGGAGCCAAAAAGCCTGCATTCCTAAGGCCTCTCTGAGAACTGCCAAGACACTCTGCCGTCATAGGCCTAAGAACTGGAAATTGGGACGGCAAGGCAACACTTGGAATCCTAGGATGCACTGGAAGTGCGGCTCTCAAACTGGATTGGAAGAAGCTTCCAAGCATAGTGTTCTTTCATGTACCAAAGAGAACCCAAGTGTCTGAGGCTGCTAGCGGTGTTGCTGGAGAGAACTGGCATCCCCGTGGGCCTGTCGGCTCATTTGCTCTTTCTGACCCTCGAAGGAAAGTCTTCCAAAAAGCCTTTGGGACCCGCTTAGAGAGAACAGCTGCGAAGCTGATGCACAGAACTTTGACATAGAGACTAGCCCTGGGTCCCAAGCAGCCACCTATCTCTGGAGAGTACGTACCCCACCCAGGGATTCAAGCAGGGAGTTGGCCTTGTACAACTTACGCAGGACACTGGGAGGAGATGGAGGGCCACTCTACCTGCGCTCACACTACGTGGCCCGGAGAAGTTATCACGCAGCAGAATTCAACACCCTCCCACTACACGTGTGTAGCCAAAAGAGGCGCTGGGCAGTGGGTGTTCTCAGCCCAAGAGCAGTCCTTGTTCTGGGCCGCACCTGCTCTGTGGTTCAAAGGTTCTCTGAGTCTGCTCCTTTGGAGGCATTTCAGAGCGGACGCTATCCCCGGGCTGCCGAAGCAAAGAGGCATAGCGGCCTTTCACACTGAAGGCATGGGCTTGTTTCCCATTCAGAGAGTGTATGTTGCCCCTCCCAGGCTGGAGGCGCGTTAGGTGACAGCCTTTGGGCCGTGCCCCTGGAAAATGCAAGGGGCTGTACCCGATTTGGGCTGCCTGGTGAAACCACTAGCAGTCACCAGCACCCTGAGTACCTTTCCTGAAGTCTGAGTCCTAGCTAGGTAAACTCGGCCTTCGGAGGCGAGAGGGGAGCAAACATGTTCAACTTGTGGGGAAAGTCTTGGACCAATGACCAGTATGCTTGTGCTTGGGCGAGGCTTAGGCAGGAGCTTTCCAACACAGGGTTTTGACCTTACCATAAGCCGTCCCTTTGGGCTGAAGCAGGCGGCGGGTCTGTGTGTATCACAGTCTGGGAAGGAGGGCCTCAGGTGAGTCTGCCAACTGACTGCCCTCCATCATAGCCAGCTGAGAAAATATGGCAAGGCTGATGGAACCCACTTACAGCGAAATGTTTCTCTTCAGAAGAGGAGATGTTGCTACCAAACGTCAGCAGCTCCTCAGAGTGCTGTTCTGGTGTAGACTAGGGCAAGCTCCCACGGTCCGAAGATTATGAACGACGGCTCTTTTCCAGTTGCTTCATCCGAGAGAGAGCCAGAAGGGCTGATCTCAACAAATAGGGCTGCACACCGCGAGTGCTTCGGGCAGGGCAGTCCTGAGCCAGTGTGCCACCTAAGGAATGAAAGCAAAGTTTCCTAGCCGCAGGAAAGCAGACCGAGGCCTGCTGTTTTCTCTAGGCGATTGACGTGAGCTTGAGGGTGAGGCCTGTACTACATTGTGGAAAAGCTCGGGGTCACGGCTGTCTTCCTCCCTCTCTCGGGCCCATGCCCTGGGCTCAGCCATGGGGGAATGCTGAGTGGGAGAGACTGCCTCTCTGCCGGACTCAGAAGGCTTCCTCCCTTTAGGGCAAGTCCGTTTGTGTCTTACTTCGTGGAGGAGGAATGAGGGCGCCCAGAGATATTCTGACATGAAATGCCTAACGACAGAGGATCTGGAGGAGCTGGTTTGTCAGTGGAAGGAGCCAAAAAGCCTGCATTCCTAAGGCCTCTCTGAGAACTGCCAAGACACTCTGCCGTCATAGGCCTAAGAACTGGAAATTGGGACGGCAAGGCAACACTTGGAATCCTAGGATGCACTGGAAGTGCGGCTCTCAAACTGGATTGGAAGAAGCTTCCAAGCATAGTGTTCTTTCATGTACCAAAGAGAACCCAAGTGTCTGAGGCTGCTAGCGGTGTTGCTGGAGAGAACTGGCATCCCCGTGGGCCTGTCGGCTCATTTGCTCTTTCTGACCCTCGAAGGAAAGTCTTCCAAAAAGCCTTTGGGACCCGCTTAGAGAGAACAGCTGCGAAGCTGATGCACAGAACTTTGACATAGAGACTAGCCCTGGGTCCCAAGCAGCCACCTATCTCTGGAGAGTACGTACCCCACCCAGGGATTCAAGCAGGGAGTTGGCCTTGTACAACTTACGCAGGACACTGGGAGGAGATGGAGGGCCACTCTACCTGCGCTCACACTACGTGGCCCGGAGAAGTTATCACGCAGCAGAATTCAACACCCTCCCACTACACGTGTGTAGCCAAAAGAGGCGCTGGGCAGTGGGTGTTCTCAGCCCAAGAGCAGTCCTTGTTCTGGGCCGCACCTGCTCTGTGGTTCAAAGGTTCTCTGAGTCTGCTCCTTTGGAGGCATTTCAGAGCGGACGCTATCCCCGGGCTGCCGAAGCAAAGAGGCATAGCGGCCTTTCACACTGAAGGCATGGGCTTGTTTCCCATTCAGAGAGTGTATGTTGCCCCTCCCAGGCTGGAGGCGCGTTAGGTGACACCCTTTGGGCCGTGCCCCTGGAAAATGCAAGGGGCTGTACCCGATTTGGGCTGCCTGGTGAAACCACTAGCAGTCACCAGCACCCTGAGTACCTTTCCTGAAGTCTGAGTCCTAGCTAGGTAAACTCGGCCTTCGGAGGCGAGAGGGGAGCAAACATGTTCAACTTGTGGGGAAAGTCTTGGACCAATGACCAGTATGCTTGTGCTTGGGCGAGGCTTAGGCAGGAGCTTTCCAACACAGGGTTTTGACCTTACCATAAGCCGTCCCTTTGGGCTGAAGCAGGCGGCGGGTCTGTGTGTATCACAGTCTGGGAAGGAGGGCCTCAGGTGAGTCTGCCAACTGACTGCCCTCCATCATAGCCAGCTGAGAAAATATGGCAAGGCTGATGGAACCCACTTACAGCGAAATGTTTCTCTTCAGAAGAGGAGATGTTGCTACCAAACGTCAGCAGCTCCTCAGAGTGCTGTTCTGGTGTAGACTAGGGCAAGCTCCCACGGTCCGAAGATTATGAACGACGGCTCTTTTCCAGTTGCTTCATCCGAGAGAGAGCCAGAAGGGCTGATCTCAACAAATAGGGCTGCACACCGCGAGTGCTTCGGGCAGGGCAGTCCTGAGCCAGTGTGCCACCTAAGGAATGAAAGCAAAGTTTCCTAGCCGCAGGAAAGCAGACCGAGGCCTGCTGTTTTCTCTAGGCGATTGACGTGAGCTTGAGGGTGAGGCCTGTACTACATTGTGGAAAAGCTCGGGGTCACGGCTGTCTTCCTCCCTCTCTCGGGCCCATGCCCTGGGCTCAGCCATGGGGGAATGCTGAGTGGGAGAGACTGCCTCTCTGCCGGACTCAGAAGGCTTCCTCCCTTTAGGGCAAGTCCGTTTGTGTCTTACTTCGTGGAGGAGGAATGAGGGCGCCCAGAGATATTCTGACATGAAATGCCTAACGACAGAGGATCTGGAGGAGCTGGTTTGTCAGTGGAAGGAGCCAAAAAGCCTGCATTCCTAAGGCCTCTCTGAGAACTGCCAAGACACTCTGCCGTCATAGGCCTAAGAACTGGAAATTGGGACGGCAAGGCAACACTTGGAATCCTAGGATGCACTGGAAGTGCGGCTCTCAAACTGGATTGGAAGAAGCTTCCAAGCATAGTGTTCTTTCATGTACCAAAGAGAACCCAAGTGTCTGAGGCTGCTAGCGGTGTTGCTGGAGAGAACTGGCATCCCCGTGGGCCTGTCGGCTCATTTGCTCTTTCTGACCCTCGAAGGAAAGTCTTCCAAAAAGCCTTTGGGACCCGCTTAGAGAGAACAGCTGCGAAGCTGATGCACAGAACTTTGACATAGAGACTAGCCCTGGGTCCCAAGCAGCCACCTATCTCTGGAGAGTACGTACCCCACCCAGGGATTCAAGCAGGGAGTTGGCCTTGTACAACTTACGCAGGACACTGGGAGGAGATGGAGGGCCACTCTACCTGCGCTCACACTACGTGGCCCGGAGAAGTTATCACGCAGCAGAATTCAACACCCTCCCACTACACGTGTGTAGCCAAAAGAGGCGCTGGGCAGTGGGTGTTCTCAGCCCAAGAGCAGTCCTTGTTCTGGGCCGCACCTGCTCTGTGGTTCAAAGGTTCTCTGAGTCTGCTCCTTTGGAGGCATTTCAGAGCGGACGCTATCCCCGGGCTGCCGAAGCAAAGAGGCATAGCGGCCTTTCACACTGAAGGCATGGGCTTGTTTCCCATTCAGAGAGTGTATGTTGCCCCTCCCAGGCTGGAGGCGCGTTAGGTGACACCCTTTGGGCCGTGCCCCTGGAAAATGCAAGGGGCTGTACCCGATTTGGGCTGCCTGGTGAAACCACTAGCAGTCACCAGCACCCTGAGTACCTTTCCTGAAGTCTGAGTCCTAGCTAGGTAAACTCGGCCTTCGGAGGCGAGAGGGGAGCAAACATGTTCAACTTGTGGGGAAAGTCTTGGACCAATGACCAGTATGCTTGTGCTTGGGCGAGGCTTAGGCAGGAGCTTTCCAACACAGGGTTTTGACCTTACCATAAGCCGTCCCTTTGGGCTGAAGCAGGCGGCGGGTCTGTGTGTATCACAGTCTGGGAAGGAGGGCCTCAGGTGAGTCTGCCAACTGACTGCCCTCCATCATAGCCAGCTGAGAAAATATGGCAAGGCTGATGGAACCCACTTACAGCGAAATGTTTCTCTTCAGAAGAGGAGATGTTGCTACCAAACGTCAGCAGCTCCTCAGAGTGCTGTTCTGGTGTAGACTAGGGCAAGCTCCCACGGTCCGAAGATTATGAACGACGGCTCTTTTCCAGTTGCTTCATCCGAGAGAGAGCCAGAAGGGCTGATCTCAACAAATAGGGCTGCACACCGCGAGTGCTTCGGGCAGGGCAGTCCTGAGCCAGTGTGCCACCTAAGGAATGAAAGCAAAGTTTCCTAGCCGCAGGAAAGCAGACCGAGGCCTGCTGTTTTCTCTAGGCGATTGACGTGAGCTTGAGGGTGAGGCCTGTACTACATTGTGGAAAAGCTCGGGGTCACGGCTGTCTTCCTCCCTCTCTCGGGCCCATGCCCTGGGCTCAGCCATGGGGGAATGCTGAGTGGGAGAGACTGCCTCTCTGCCGGACTCAGAAGGCTTCCTCCCTTTAGGGCAAGTCCGTTTGTGTCTTACTTCGTGGAGGAGGAATGAGGGCGCCCAGAGATATTCTGACATGAAATGCCTAACGACAGAGGATCTGGAGGAGCTGGTTTGTCAGTGGAAGGAGCCAAAAAGCCTGCATTCCTAAGGCCTCTCTGAGAACTGCCAAGACACTCTGCCGTCATAGGCCTAAGAACTGGAAATTGGGACGGCAAGGCAACACTTGGAATCCTAGGATGCACTGGAAGTGCGGCTCTCAAACTGGATTGGAAGAAGCTTCCAAGCATAGTGTTCTTTCATGTACCAAAGAGAACCCAAGTGTCTGAGGCTGCTAGCGGTGTTGCTGGAGAGAACTGGCGTCCCCGTGGGCCTGTCGGCTCATTTGCTCTTTCTGACCCTCGAAGGAAAGTCTTCCAAAAAGCCTTTGGGACCCGCTTAGAGAGAACAGCTGCGAAGCTGATGCACAGAACTTTGACATAGAGACTAGGCCTGGGTCCCAAGCAGCCACCTATCTCTGGAGAGTACGTACCCCACCCAGGGATTCAAGCAGGGAGTTGGCCTTGTACAACTTACGCAGGACACTGGGAGGAGATGGAGGGCCACTCTACCTGCGCTCACACTACGTGGCCCGGAGAAGTTATCACGCAGCAGAATTCAACACCCTCCCACTACACGTGTGTAGCCAAAAGAGGCGCTGGGCAGTGGGTGTTCTCAGCCCAAGAGCAGTCCTTGTTCTGGGCCGCACCTGCTCTGTGGTTCAAAGGTTCTCTGAGTCTGCTCCTTTGGAGGCATTTCAGAGCGGACGCTATCCCCGGGCTGCCGAAGCAAAGAGGCATAGCGGCCTTTCACACTGAAGGCATGGGCTTGTTTCCCATTCAGAGAGTGTATGTTGCCCCTCCCAGGCTGGAGGCGCGTTAGGTGACACCCTTTGGGCCGTGCCCCTGGAAAATGCAAGGGGCTGTACCCGATTTGGGCTGCCTGGTGAAACCACTAGCAGTCACCAGCACCCTGAGTACCTTTCCTGAAGTCTGAGTCCTAGCTAGGTAAACTCGGCCTTCGGAGGCGAGAGGGGAGCAAACATGTTCAACTTGTGGGGAAAGTCTTGGACCAATGACCAGTATGCTTGTGCTTGGGCGAGGCTTAGGCAGGAGCTTTCCAACACAGGGTTTTGACCTTACCATAAGCCGTCCCTTTGGGCTGAAGCAGGCGGCGGGTCTGTGTGTATCACAGTCTGGGAAGGAGGGCCTCAGGTGAGTCTGCCAACTGACTGCCCTCCATCATAGCCAGCTGAGAAAATATGGCAAGGCTGATGGAACCCACTTACAGCGAAATGTTTCTCTTCAGAAGAGGAGATGTTGCTACCAAACGTCAGCAGCTCCTCAGAGTGCTGTTCTGGTGTAGACTAGGGCAAGCTCCCACGGTCCGAAGATTATGAACGACGGCTCTTTTCCAGTTGCTTCATCCGAGAGAGAGCCAGAAGGGCTGATCTCAACAAATAGGGCTGCACACCGCGAGTGCTTCGGGCAGGGCAGTCCTGAGCCAGTGTGCCACCTAAGGAATGAAAGCAAAGTTTCCTAGCCGCAGGAAAGCAGACCGAGGCCTGCTGTTTTCTCTAGGCGATTGACGTGAGCTTGAGGGTGAGGCCTGTACTACATTGTGGAAAAGCTCGGGGTCACGGCTGTCTTCCTCCCTCTCTCGGGCCCATGCCCTGGGCTCAGCCATGGGGGAATGCTGAGTGGGAGAGACTGCCTCTCTGCCGGACTCAGAAGGCTTCCTCCCTTTAGGGCAAGTCCGTTTGTGTCTTACTTCGTGGAGGAGGAATGAGGGCGCCCAGAGATATTCTGACATGAAATGCCTAACGACAGAGGATCTGGAGGAGCTGGTTTGTCAGTGGAAGGAGCCAAAAAGCCTGCATTCCTAAGGCCTCTCTGAGAACTGCCAAGACACTCTGCCGTCATAGGCCTAAGAACTGGAAATTGGGACGGCAAGGCAACACTTGGAATCCTAGGATGCACTGGAAGTGCGGCTCTCAAACTGGATTGGAAGAAGCTTCCAAGCATAGTGTTCTTTCATGTACCAAAGAGAACCCAAGTGTCTGAGGCTGCTAGCGGTGTTGCTGGAGAGAACTGGCGTCCCCGTGGGCCTGTCGGCTCATTTGCTCTTTCTGACCCTCGAAGGAAAGTCTTCCAAAAAGCCTTTGGGACCCGCTTAGAGAGAACAGCTGCGAAGCTGATGCACAGAACTTTGACATAGAGACTAGGCCTGGGTCCCAAGCAGCCACCTATCTCTGGAGAGTACGTACCCCACCCAGGGATTCAAGCAGGGAGTTGGCCTTGTACAACTTACGCAGGACACTGGGAGGAGATGGAGGGCCACTCTACCTGCGCTCACACTACGTGGCCCGGAGAAGTTATCACGCAGCAGAATTCAACACCCTCCCACTACACGTGTGTAGCCAAAAGAGGCGCTGGGCAGTGGGTGTTCTCAGCCCAAGAGCAGTCCTTGTTCTGGGCCGCACCTGCTCTGTGGTTCAAAGGTTCTCTGAGTCTGCTCCTTTGGAGGCATTTCAGAGCGGACGCTATCCCCGGGCTGCCGAAGCAAAGAGGCATAGCGGCCTTTCACACTGAAGGCATGGGCTTGTTTCCCATTCAGAGAGTGTATGTTGCCCCTCCCAGGCTGGAGGCGCGTTAGGTGACACCCTTTGGGCCGTGCCCCTGGAAAATGCAAGGGGCTGTACCCGATTTGGGCTGCCTGGTGAAACCACTAGCAGTCACCAGCACCCTGAGTACCTTTCCTGAAGTCTGAGTCCTAGCTAGGTAAACTCGGCCTTCGGAGGCGAGAGGGGAGCAAACATGTTCAACTTGTGGGGAAAGTCTTGGACCAATGACCAGTATGCTTGTGCTTGGGCGAGGCTTAGGCAGGAGCTTTCCAACACAGGGTTTTGACCTTACCATAAGCCGTCCCTTTGGGCTGAAGCAGGCGGCGGGTCTGTGTGTATCACAGTCTGGGAAGGAGGGCCTCAGGTGAGTCTGCCAACTGACTGCCCTCCATCATAGCCAGCTGAGAAAATATGGCAAGGCTGATGGAACCCACTTACAGCGAAATGTTTCTCTTCAGAAGAGGAGATGTTGCTACCAAACGTCAGCAGCTCCTCAGAGTGCTGTTCTGGTGTAGACTAGGGCAAGCTCCCACGGTCCGAAGATTATGAACGACGGCTCTTTTCCAGTTGCTTCATCCGAGAGAGAGCCAGAAGGGCTGATCTCAACAAATAGGGCTGCACACCGCGAGTGCTTCGGGCAGGGCAGTCCTGAGCCAGTGTGCCACCTAAGGAATGAAAGCAAAGTTTCCTAGCCGCAGGAAAGCAGACCGAGGCCTGCTGTTTTCTCTAGGCGATTGACGTGAGCTTGAGGGTGAGGCCTGTACTACATTGTGGAAAAGCTCGGGGTCACGGCTGTCTTCCTCCCTCTCTCGGGCCCATGCCCTGGGCTCAGCCATGGGGGAATGCTGAGTGGGAGAGACTGCCTCTCTGCCGGACTCAGAAGGCTTCCTCCCTTTAGGGCAAGTCCGTTTGTGTCTTACTTCGTGGAGGAGGAATGAGGGCGCCCAGAGATATTCTGACATGAAATGCCTAACGACAGAGGATCTGGAGGAGCTGGTTTGTCAGTGGAAGGAGCCAAAAAGCCTGCATTCCTAAGGCCTCTCTGAGAACTGCCAAGACACTCTGCCGTCATAGGCCTAAGAACTGGAAATTGGGACGGCAAGGCAACACTTGGAATCCTAGGATGCACTGGAAGTGCGGCTCTCAAACTGGATTGGAAGAAGCTTCCAAGCATAGTGTTCTTTCATGTACCAAAGAGAACCCAAGTGTCTGAGGCTGCTAGCGGTGTTGCTGGAGAGAACTGGCGTCCCCGTGGGCCTGTCGGCTCATTTGCTCTTTCTGACCCTCGAAGGAAAGTCTTCCAAAAAGCCTTTGGGACCCGCTTAGAGAGAACAGCTGCGAAGCTGATGCACAGAACTTTGACATAGAGACTAGGCCTGGGTCCCAAGCAGCCACCTATCTCTGGAGAGTACGTACCCCACCCAGGGATTCAAGCAGGGAGTTGGCCTTGTACAACTTACGCAGGACACTGGGAGGAGATGGAGGGCCACTCTACCTGCGCTCACACTACGTGGCCCGGAGAAGTTATCACGCAGCAGAATTCAACACCCTCCCACTACACGTGTGTAGCCAAAAGAGGCGCTGGGCAGTGGGTGTTCTCAGCCCAAGAGCAGTCCTTGTTCTGGGCCGCACCTGCTCTGTGGTTCAAAGGTTCTCTGAGTCTGCTCCTTTGGAGGCATTTCAGAGCGGACGCTATCCCCGGGCTGCCGAAGCAAAGAGGCATAGCGGCCTTTCACACTGAAGGCATGGGCTTGTTTCCCATTCAGAGAGTGTATGTTGCCCCTCCCAGGCTGGAGGCGCGTTAGGTGACACCCTTTGGGCCGTGCCCCTGGAAAATGCAAGGGGCTGTACCCGATTTGGGCTGCCTGGTGAAACCACTAGCAGTCACCAGCACCCTGAGTACCTTTCCTGAAGTCTGAGTCCTAGCTAGGTAAACTCGGCCTTCGGAGGCGAGAGGGGAGCAAACATGTTCAACTTGTGGGGAAAGTCTTGGACCAATGACCAGTATGCTTGTGCTTGGGCGAGGCTTAGGCAGGAGCTTTCCAACACAGGGTTTTGACCTTACCATAAGCCGTCCCTTTGGGCTGAAGCAGGCGGCGGGTCTGTGTGTATCACAGTCTGGGAAGGAGGGCCTCAGGTGAGTCTGCCAACTGACTGCCCTCCATCATAGCCAGCTGAGAAAATATGGCAAGGCTGATGGAACCCACTTACAGCGAAATGTTTCTCTTCAGAAGAGGAGATGTTGCTACCAAACGTCAGCAGCTCCTCAGAGTGCTGTTCTGGTGTAGACTAGGGCAAGCTCCCACGGTCCGAAGATTATGAACGACGGCTCTTTTCCAGTTGCTTCATCCGAGAGAGAGCCAGAAGGGCTGATCTCAACAAATAGGGCTGCACACCGCGAGTGCTTCGGGCAGGGCAGTCCTGAGCCAGTGTGCCACCTAAGGAATGAAAGCAAAGTTTCCTAGCCGCAGGAAAGCAGACCGAGGCCTGCTGTTTTCTCTAGGCGATTGACGTGAGCTTGAGGGTGAGGCCTGTACTACATTGTGGAAAAGCTCGGGGTCACGGCTGTCTTCCTCCCTCTCTCGGGCCCATGCCCTGGGCTCAGCCATGGGGGAATGCTGAGTGGGAGAGACTGCCTCTCTGCCGGACTCAGAAGGCTTCCTCCCTTTAGGGCAAGTCCGTTTGTGTCTTACTTCGTGGAGGAGGAATGAGGGCGCCCAGAGATATTCTGACATGAAATGCCTAACGACAGAGGATCTGGAGGAGCTGGTTTGTCAGTGGAAGGAGCCAAAAAGCCTGCATTCCTAAGGCCTCTCTGAGAACTGCCAAGACACTCTGCCGTCATAGGCCTAAGAACTGGAAATTGGGACGGCAAGGCAACACTTGGAATCCTAGGATGCACTGGAAGTGCGGCTCTCAAACTGGATTGGAAGAAGCTTCCAAGCATAGTGTTCTTTCATGTACCAAAGAGAACCCAAGTGTCTGAGGCTGCTAGCGGTGTTGCTGGAGAGAACTGGCATCCCCGTGGGCCTGTCGGCTCATTTGCTCTTTCTGACCCTCGAAGGAAAGTCTTCCAAAAAGCCTTTGGGACCCGCTTAGAGAGAACAGCTGCGAAGCTGATGCACAGAACTTTGACATAGAGACTAGGCCTGGGTCCCAAGCAGCCACCTATCTCTGGAGAGTACGTACCCCACCCAGGGATTCAAGCAGGGAGTTGGCCTTGTACAACTTACGCAGGACACTGGGAGGAGATGGAGGGCCACTCTACCTGCGCTCACACTACGTGGCCCGGAGAAGTTATCACGCAGCAGAATTCAACACCCTCCCACTACACGTGTGTAGCCAAAAGAGGCGCTGGGCAGTGGGTGTTCTCAGCCCAAGAGCAGTCCTTGTTCTGGGCCGCACCTGCTCTGTGGTTCAAAGGTTCTCTGAGTCTGCTCCTTTGGAGGCATTTCAGAGCGGACGCTATCCCCGGGCTGCCGAAGCAAAGAGGCATAGCGGCCTTTCACACTGAAGGCATGGGCTTGTTTCCCATTCAGAGAGTGTATGTTGCCCCTCCCAGGCTGGAGGCGCGTTAGGTGACACCCTTTGGGCCGTGCCCCTGGAAAATGCAAGGGGCTGTACCCGATTTGGGCTGCCTGGTGAAACCACTAGCAGTCACCAGCACCCTGAGTACCTTTCCTGAAGTCTGAGTCCTAGCTAGGTAAACTCGGCCTTCGGAGGCGAGAGGGGAGCAAACATGTTCAACTTGTGGGGAAAGTCTTGGACCAATGACCAGTATGCTTGTGCTTGGGCGAGGCTTAGGCAGGAGCTTTCCAACACAGGGTTTTGACCTTACCATAAGCCGTCCCTTTGGGCTGAAGCAGGCGGCGGGTCTGTGTGTATCACAGTCTGGGAAGGAGGGCCTCAGGTGAGTCTGCCAACTGACTGCCCTCCATCATAGCCAGCTGAGAAAATATGGCAAGGCTGATGGAACCCACTTACAGCGAAATGTTTCTCTTCAGAAGAGGAGATGTTGCTACCAAACGTCAGCAGCTCCTCAGAGTGCTGTTCTGGTGTAGACTAGGGCAAGCTCCCACGGTCCGAAGATTATGAACGACGGCTCTTTTCCAGTTGCTTCATCCGAGAGAGAGCCAGAAGGGCTGATCTCAACAAATAGGGCTGCACACCGCGAGTGCTTCGGGCAGGGCAGTCCTGAGCCAGTGTGCCACCTAAGGAATGAAAGCAAAGTTTCCTAGCCGCAGGAAAGCAGACCGAGGCCTGCTGTTTTCTCTAGGCGATTGACGTGAGCTTGAGGGTGAGGCCTGTACTACATTGTGGAAAAGCTCGGGGTCACGGCTGTCTTCCTCCCTCTCTCGGGCCCATGCCCTGGGCTCAGCCATGGGGGAATGCTGAGTGGGAGAGACTGCCTCTCTGCCGGACTCAGAAGGCTTCCTCCCTTTAGGGCAAGTCCGTTTGTGTCTTACTTCGTGGAGGAGGAATGAGGGCGCCCAGAGATATTCTGACATGAAATGCCTAACGACAGAGGATCTGGAGGAGCTGGTTTGTCAGTGGAAGGAGCCAAAAAGCCTGCATTCCTAAGGCCTCTCTGAGAACTGCCAAGACACTCTGCCGTCATAGGCCTAAGAACTGGAAATTGGGACGGCAAGGCAACACTTGGAATCCTAGGATGCACTGGAAGTGCGGCTCTCAAACTGGATTGGAAGAAGCTTCCAAGCATAGTGTTCTTTCATGTACCAAAGAGAACCCAAGTGTCTGAGGCTGCTAGCGGTGTTGCTGGAGAGAACTGGCGTCCCCGTGGGCCTGTCGGCTCATTTGCTCTTTCTGACCCTCGAAGGAAAGTCTTCCAAAAAGCCTTTGGGACCCGCTTAGAGAGAACAGCTGCGAAGCTGATGCACAGAACTTTGACATAGAGACTAGGCCTGGGTCCCAAGCAGCCACCTATCTCTGGAGAGTACGTACCCCACCCAGGGATTCAAGCAGGGAGTTGGCCTTGTACAACTTACGCAGGACACTGGGAGGAGATGGAGGGCCACTCTACCTGCGCTCACACTACGTGGCCCGGAGAAGTTATCACGCAGCAGAATTCAACACCCTCCCACTACACGTGTGTAGCCAAAAGAGGCGCTGGGCAGTGGGTGTTCTCAGCCCAAGAGCAGTCCTTGTTCTGGGCCGCACCTGCTCTGTGGTTCAAAGGTTCTCTGAGTCTGCTCCTTTGGAGGCATTTCAGAGCGGACGCTATCCCCGGGCTGCCGAAGCAAAGAGGCATAGCGGCCTTTCACACTGAAGGCATGGGCTTGTTTCCCATTCAGAGAGTGTATGTTGCCCCTCCCAGGCTGGAGGCGCGTTAGGTGACACCCTTTGGGCCGTGCCCCTGGAAAATGCAAGGGGCTGTACCCGATTTGGGCTGCCTGGTGAAACCACTAGCAGTCACCAGCACCCTGAGTACCTTTCCTGAAGTCTGAGTCCTAGCTAGGTAAACTCGGCCTTCGGAGGCGAGAGGGGAGCAAACATGTTCAACTTGTGGGGAAAGTCTTGGACCAATGACCAGTATGCTTGTGCTTGGGCGAGGCTTAGGCAGGAGCTTTCCAACACAGGGTTTTGACCTTACCATAAGCCGTCCCTTTGGGCTGAAGCAGGCGGCGGGTCTGTGTGTATCACAGTCTGGGAAGGAGGGCCTCAGGTGAGTCTGCCAACTGACTGCCCTCCATCATAGCCAGCTGAGAAAATATGGCAAGGCTGATGGAACCCACTTACAGCGAAATGTTTCTCTTCAGAAGAGGAGATGTTGCTACCAAACGTCAGCAGCTCCTCAGAGTGCTGTTCTGGTGTAGACTAGGGCAAGCTCCCACGGTCCGAAGATTATGAACGACGGCTCTTTTCCAGTTGCTTCATCCGAGAGAGAGCCAGAAGGGCTGATCTCAACAAATAGGGCTGCACACCGCGAGTGCTTCGGGCAGGGCAGTCCTGAGCCAGTGTGCCACCTAAGGAATGAAAGCAAAGTTTCCTAGCCGCAGGAAAGCAGACCGAGGCCTGCTGTTTTCTCTAGGCGATTGACGTGAGCTTGAGGGTGAGGCCTGTACTACATTGTGGAAAAGCTCGGGGTCACGGCTGTCTTCCTCCCTCTCTCGGGCCCATGCCCTGGGCTCAGCCATGGGGGAATGCTGAGTGGGAGAGACTGCCTCTCTGCCGGACTCAGAAGGCTTCCTCCCTTTAGGGCAAGTCCGTTTGTGTCTTACTTCGTGGAGGAGGAATGAGGGCGCCCAGAGATATTCTGACATGAAATGCCTAACGACAGAGGATCTGGAGGAGCTGGTTTGTCAGTGGAAGGAGCCAAAAAGCCTGCATTCCTAAGGCCTCTCTGAGAACTGCCAAGACACTCTGCCGTCATAGGCCTAAGAACTGGAAATTGGGACGGCAAGGCAACACTTGGAATCCTAGGATGCACTGGAAGTGCGGCTCTCAAACTGGATTGGAAGAAGCTTCCAAGCATAGTGTTCTTTCATGTACCAAAGAGAACCCAAGTGTCTGAGGCTGCTA
The DNA here is from genome assembly GCF_965194805.1 of Balaenoptera borealis. Taxonomy (NCBI): domain Eukaryota; kingdom Metazoa; phylum Chordata; class Mammalia; order Artiodactyla; family Balaenopteridae; genus Balaenoptera; species Balaenoptera borealis. Next base: position 4,518 of record NW_028123010.1, on the reverse strand, counting down.
GCGGTGTTGCTGGAGAGAACTGGCGTCCCCGTGGGCCTGTCGGCTCATTTGCTCTTTCTGACCCTCGAAGGAAAGTCTTCCAAAAAGCCTTTGGGACCCGCTTAGAGAGAACAGCTGCGAAGCTGATGCACAGAACTTTGACATAGAGACTAGGCCTGGGTCCCAAGCAGCCACCTATCTCTGGAGAGTACGTACCCCACCCAGGGATTCAAGCAGGGAGTTGGCCTTGTACAACTTACGCAGGACACTGGGAGGAGATGGAGGGCCACTCTACCTGCGCTCACACTACGTGGCCCGGAGAAGTTATCACGCAGCAGAATTCAACACCCTCCCACTACACGTGTGTAGCCAAAAGAGGCGCTGGGCAGTGGGTGTTCTCAGCCCAAGAGCAGTCCTTGTTCTGGGCCGCACCTGCTCTGTGGTTCAAAGGTTCTCTGAGTCTGCTCCTTTGGAGGCATTTCAGAGCGGACGCTATCCCCGGGCTGCCGAAGCAAAGAGGCATAGCGGCCTTTCACACTGAAGGCATGGGCTTGTTTCCCATTCAGAGAGTGTATGTTGCCCCTCCCAGGCTGGAGGCGCGTTAGGTGACACCCTTTGGGCCGTGCCCCTGGAAAATGCAAGGGGCTGTACCCGATTTGGGCTGCCTGGTGAAACCACTAGCAGTCACCAGCACCCTGAGTACCTTTCCTGAAGTCTGAGTCCTAGCTAGGTAAACTCGGCCTTCGGAGGCGAGAGGGGAGCAAACATGTTCAACTTGTGGGGAAAGTCTTGGACCAATGACCAGTATGCTTGTGCTTGGGCGAGGCTTAGGCAGGAGCTTTCCAACACAGGGTTTTGACCTTACCATAAGCCGTCCCTTTGGGCTGAAGCAGGCGGCGGGTCTGTGTGTATCACAGTCTGGGAAGGAGGGCCTCAGGTGAGTCTGCCAACTGACTGCCCTCCATCATAGCCAGCTGAGAAAATATGGCAAGGCTGATGGAACCCACTTACAGCGAAATGTTTCTCTTCAGAAGAGGAGATGTTGCTACCAAACGTCAGCAGCTCCTCAGAGTGCTGTTCTGGTGTAGACTAGGGCAAGCTCCCACGGTCCGAAGATTATGAACGACGGCTCTTTTCCAGTTGCTTCATCCGAGAGAGAGCCAGAAGGGCTGATCTCAACAAATAGGGCTGCACACCGCGAGTGCTTCGGGCAGGGCAGTCCTGAGCCAGTGTGCCACCTAAGGAATGAAAGCAAAGTTTCCTAGCCGCAGGAAAGCAGACCGAGGCCTGCTGTTTTCTCTAGGCGATTGACGTGAGCTTGAGGGTGAGGCCTGTACTACATTGTGGAAAAGCTCGGGGTCACGGCTGTCTTCCTCCCTCTCTCGGGCCCATGCCCTGGGCTCAGCCATGGGGGAATGCTGAGTGGGAGAGACTGCCTCTCTGCCGGACTCAGAAGGCTTCCTCCCTTTAGGGCAAGTCCGTTTGTGTCTTACTTCGTGGAGGAGGAATGAGGGCGCCCAGAGATATTCTGACATGAAATGCCTAACGACAGAGGATCTGGAGGAGCTGGTTTGTCAGTGGAAGGAGCCAAAAAGCCTGCATTCCTAAGGCCTCTCTGAGAACTGCCAAGACACTCTGCCGTCATAGGCCTAAGAACTGGAAATTGGGACGGCAAGGCAACACTTGGAATCCTAGGATGCACTGGAAGTGCGGCTCTCAAACTGGATTGGAAGAAGCTTCCAAGCATAGTGTTCTTTCATGTACCAAAGAGAACCCAAGTGTCTGAGGCTGCTAGCGGTGTTGCTGGAGAGAACTGGCATCCCCGTGGGCCTGTCGGCTCATTTGCTCTTTCTGACCCTCGAAGGAAAGTCTTCCAAAAAGCCTTTGGGACCCGCTTAGAGAGAACAGCTGCGAAGCTGATGCACAGAACTTTGACATAGAGACTAGGCCTGGGTCCCAAGCAGCCACCTATCTCTGGAGAGTACGTACCCCACCCAGGGATTCAAGCAGGGAGTTGGCCTTGTACAACTTACGCAGGACACTGGGAGGAGATGGAGGGCCACTCTACCTGCGCTCACACTACGTGGCCCGGAGAAGTTATCACGCAGCAGAATTCAACACCCTCCCACTACACGTGTGTAGCCAAAAGAGGCGCTGGGCAGTGGGTGTTCTCAGCCCAAGAGCAGTCCTTGTTCTGGGCCGCACCTGCTCTGTGGTTCAAAGGTTCTCTGAGTCTGCTCCTTTGGAGGCATTTCAGAGCGGACGCTATCCCCGGGCTGCCGAAGCAAAGAGGCATAGCGGCCTTTCACACTGAAGGCATGGGCTTGTTTCCCATTCAGAGAGTGTATGTTGCCCCTCCCAGGCTGGAGGCGCGTTAGGTGACACCCTTTGGGCCGTGCCCCTGGAAAATGCAAGGGGCTGTACCCGATTTGGGCTGCCTGGTGAAACCACTAGCAGTCACCAGCACCCTGAGTACCTTTCCTGAAGTCTGAGTCCTAGCTAGGTAAACTCGGCCTTCGGAGGCGAGAGGGGAGCAAACATGTTCAACTTGTGGGGAAAGTCTTGGACCAATGACCAGTATGCTTGTGCTTGGGCGAGGCTTAGGCAGGAGCTTTCCAACACAGGGTTTTGACCTTACCATAAGCCGTCCCTTTGGGCTGAAGCAGGCGGCGGGTCTGTGTGTATCACAGTCTGGGAAGGAGGGCCTCAGGTGAGTCTGCCAACTGACTGCCCTCCATCATAGCCAGCTGAGAAAATATGGCAAGGCTGATGGAACCCACTTACAGCGAAATGTTTCTCTTCAGAAGAGGAGATGTTGCTACCAAACGTCAGCAGCTCCTCAGAGTGCTGTTCTGGTGTAGACTAGGGCAAGCTCCCACGGTCCGAAGATTATGAACGACGGCTCTTTTCCAGTTGCTTCATCCGAGAGAGAGCCAGAAGGGCTGATCTCAACAAATAGGGCTGCACACCGCGAGTGCTTCGGGCAGGGCAGTCCTGAGCCAGTGTGCCACCTAAGGAATGAAAGCAAAGTTTCCTAGCCGCAGGAAAGCAGACCGAGGCCTGCTGTTTTCTCTAGGCGATTGACGTGAGCTTGAGGGTGAGGCCTGTACTACATTGTGGAAAAGCTCGGGGTCACGGCTGTCTTCCTCCCTCTCTCGGGCCCATGCCCTGGGCTCAGCCATGGGGGAATGCTGAGTGGGAGAGACTGCCTCTCTGCCGGACTCAGAAGGCTTCCTCCCTTTAGGGCAAGTCCGTTTGTGTCTTACTTCGTGGAGGAGGAATGAGGGCGCCCAGAGATATTCTGACATGAAATGCCTAACGACAGAGGATCTGGAGGAGCTGGTTTGTCAGTGGAAGGAGCCAAAAAGCCTGCATTCCTAAGGCCTCTCTGAGAACTGCCAAGACACTCTGCCGTCATAGGCCTAAGAACTGGAAATTGGGACGGCAAGGCAACACTTGGAATCCTAGGATGCACTGGAAGTGCGGCTCTCAAACTGGATTGGAAGAAGCTTCCAAGCATAGTGTTCTTTCATGTACCAAAGAGAACCCAAGTGTCTGAGGCTGCTAGCGGTGTTGCTGGAGAGAACTGGCATCCCCGTGGGCCTGTCGGCTCATTTGCTCTTTCTGACCCTCGAAGGAAAGTCTTCCAAAAAGCCTTTGGGACCCGCTTAGAGAGAACAGCTGCGAAGCTGATGCACAGAACTTTGACATAGAGACTAGGCCTGGGTCCCAAGCAGCCACCTATCTCTGGAGAGTACGTACCCCACCCAGGGATTCAAGCAGGGAGTTGGCCTTGTACAACTTACGCAGGACACTGGGAGGAGATGGAGGGCCACTCTACCTGCGCTCACACTACGTGGCCCGGAGAAGTTATCACGCAGCAGAATTCAACACCCTCCCACTACACGTGTGTAGCCAAAAGAGGCGCTGGGCAGTGGGTGTTCTCAGCCCAAGAGCAGTCCTTGTTCTGGGCCGCACCTGCTCTGTGGTTCAAAGGTTCTCTGAGTCTGCTCCTTTGGAGGCATTTCAGAGCGGACGCTATCCCCGGGCTGCCGAAGCAAAGAGGCATAGCGGCCTTTCACACTGAAGGCATGGGCTTGTTTCCCATTCAGAGAGTGTATGTTGCCCCTCCCAGGCTGGAGGCGCGTTAGGTGACACCCTTTGGGCCGTGCCCCTGGAAAATGCAAGGGGCTGTACCCGATTTGGGCTGCCTGGTGAAACCACTAGCAGTCACCAGCACCCTGAGTACCTTTCCTGAAGTCTGAGTCCTAGCTAGGTAAACTCGGCCTTCGGAGGCGAGAGGGGAGCAAACATGTTCAACTTGTGGGGAAAGTCTTGGACCAATGACCAGTATGCTTGTGCTTGGGCGAGGCTTAGGCAGGAGCTTTCCAACACAGGGTTTTGACCTTACCATAAGCCGTCCCTTTGGGCTGAAGCAGGCGGCGGGTCTGTGTGTATCACAGTCTGGGAAGGAGGGCCTCAGGTGAGTCTGCCAACTGACTGCCCTCCATCATAGCCAGCTGAGAAAATATGGCAAGG